>NW_004955599.1:112985-115737 GCF_000276665.1 Chinchilla lanigera
TGGACTCAAAAGTAAAAGTAGAATAAAAAGGTTTAAATATAGATCACAGTAAGTGTCTTGTGTTCAATCTTGAGTACTCTTCTCACAACATTTAGGTAATGCAATCCAAGCAATTTTTTAACCTATAAGGACAGATACCATTTTCTAATTTCCTATTTTCCTTAACAATAAATATGAACTGATTAACAGAAAGAGAAGACTTATTAGTCTAACATTTTATAAATTTCTCTCTTTCCCCAAGCCTGTGACTATTTTATCCATGATTCAACACAAGCCAGCCTACAACCCAGCTTTAATGTCACACTAAGAACATTCTGGTCTCAAAGGAAAATGTTCTCTGGTTCAGGAGCTGAATTTGCCATTTTCCATCATTCCCCCCTTTCCCTCTTGTATCCACTCCCCTGTACTCTTCCCAGCAGGGACAACTTTTCTTGGCCTAACTGATGGTGTGCTTGCAAATAGGTATTTGGGTCCTCACCCTACTACAGTGCTGCTTCAATATAGTTCACCTCATTCAGCACTTCATTTTCTAAAACAATGTCTACAAACCATTCATGAACAACAGCAGTTATGTAAGAAACTGCATGTATCTCTCTACTAGAATCCAAAACACATATACTTGGGAATGTCTTACTTGAAAGAGATTTTCAATGTGGGTGCAAAAGACACTGCTTTCTGAAAGTTGTCCTTTGCAGGATTACATTTGTATTTCTTTCGTAAATAGATGACAGTGAATTGTATTTCACGGTTTCATTTGAGAAAACTGGTGTAGGAATCTTGATTTTTACATTTTGAAACAAATAAAAATGGAAACATGAAAAAACATTAAAGGAAAATAAATTGGAAAAGATGATCTGAACCTGTAGAAAATGATGTACAGACTTAGATTTGTTAAAATATGCTGGAAAATTTCAAATTATATTCTTATACAAGTGTATTTTAAATATACTTAAATATATATTATATAAATATACTATATTTAAAAGACCATCAAAGCAACTCTAAATGTAACAAAAATTTTCTACACTTCCTTTTGAAGAAAAAGGACAGCAATTTTCAAATCTCAAATAAAAAAGTAAGGAGAAGGTTGCATTTCCATGTTTTAAGACACACTGTAAAGGTACATTTAAGTCTGAATGTGACACAATATTTAGACTCACTAAATTTGTACAAAATGTCAATAAATACTTCTGCTTTATTCTAAAGTGAGGTTTCATATGGTTGGCAGTACAAATCAAGAGGAAGAGGTGATTATCACATATTTATGGTGGTAAATTTTACATTTTTGTGGGCCAAGTAAACCTGCTTTTTTCATCACAAATATTCAAAGGTGCACTCCAGGCAAACATAAGGCAAAAATACAAAATAAGAAACTGTAAAGCATGGAAGAAGGTATAAGAAAATCACTTATTTATTTGGTAAGACTGGAAAAATCTTCAGCTATAAATTTGTAGAGGCACTAAAGTTAAGGTGACTGTAAAAAGATACAAAGAGTACCAGGACCTATGTACAGCAAAGAATATCCTTGAAATTACCCTGCAGATTAAAATTCAGAGCAGGTATTTTCATTCTCTAGAAGTAATAAGTATCTAGAAGAGAAAATAGCTCATTAAAAAACTATCTGAAGCAGACCCTTGCAGGAGCCAAGCTGAACCCCAGACAACTTCAGGAGACTGGTGACTATGCCTTCATCCCTCACCCACTGGTGTGGGAACAGGGCTGGGCCTGGGCAGCATCTGGAGCCTTGGTGAACACAATCTGTACCCCCCCTTGTGGAAGCTGGGCTGAACCCCGAACAGTTTCAGGAACCTTGGTGAGACCCCCCTGCCCCCCAACCAGCATGCAAGCCAGACAGAGCCTTGGACAGTTTCAGTGGACTTGGTGGCCATCCCCCACCCCTAGCCCCTTCATGGGAGCTGAGCTGAACTCTGGACATCTTTAGCAGCCTTGGTGATTGCACCCTCCCCCCTCCCACACCAACGTGGGAACTGGGCTGGGTCCCAGGCAGAGTCTGGACCTTTGATGATCATGACCTACCCCCTACACTCTTATGGAAGCTGAACTGAACACCAGACAGCTTCAGGAACTTTGATGAGCTGCCTCATGCCTCCCCCACCAGCGTGGGAGCCAGACGGAGCCCTAGACAGCTTCAGGAGCCTAGATGACCACAATCTGCCCACCCCTGCAACCTTGTGGAAGGCAGCCTGAACACCGGACAGCTTCAGGAACCAAACTGACCATGACCTGCCCACACCCATACCTGTGCAAAAGTGGGGCAGAACACTGGACCTCTTTGGGAACCCCATGTGGAAGCCAAGCTGAGCTCAACAGCTTTGGAAGCCTCAGTGACTGTGCATCCACTCCTTCCCCACTAGCATGGGAGCCAAATGAGCCCCAGAGAGCTTCAGGAGCATTGGCAAGCACACCCCACTCCCACACACCATTGTAGGAGCCACGCTGAGCAGCAGGGACCTTTGGGTCCTTGCCCTGCCACTCCCACAGGGGAGTGAGGCTGAGCTCCAGGGAACTTCTGGATCTTTGAAAACAACAAAACAAAGGAGAAAATGCAATCTCAGATCTCCACCCCCACTTAGAACAAGTCCAGGAGACATTGACACAGAAGAGCTTGGAAGTCATGCACCTGAAATTTCTGAAATGATAGCAACTGAAGTAAAGAAACAACTCCAATAGGCCATAGAAGACATCAGATCAGAAATAATCTCTCAGGTAAAAAAGGAAATGACAACAATAA
>NW_004955599.1:123977-127000 GCF_000276665.1 Chinchilla lanigera
AGGGGGGCAGCACCATGCCTCACTGAAATTCCATTTACCCAAGCACGGCAATCATGGATAATAGTGGTGATTAAGAAATCCCCATGTTAGCCAGCCATGGTGGCACATGCCTGTCATCTCAGCACTGCAAGAGGCAGAAACAACACCAGAAGTGGACTGCAGCCTGGGAAACATAGTGAGATCTGCTTTCAAAAATTTTAAAGGTATTAAAAGGTTTACAATGTTTTCCAGAGAAAAAGTCTGGAGTTCAATCTTCTGTACAACAAAAACACCAACCACACCTAAAATCTGCTGAATCCTTGAGAAATCCCTTTCCATCACACTTACATGATGATAGCCTCCAATTTTTAAGCCACGTGAGGTCAGACAATTTCTTCATTTTCATTTTTTCCTCAAAAACCATTAGGGGAGAGTGTGCTGGCACACACCTCTTGTCTCAGTACTCAGGAGGCAGAGTCAGGAGGACCCCCACAAGTTGGAGGCAACCTGAGTCGCATAGTAAGTTCAAGTCCAGCCCGAGTTGTGTAACAGAATCTCTCACAAAACAAAGAAAACTGATAAGGTTACCTAATCAGTAGTAACAGAAGACAAATTTATCTAAATTTTTCTAAGTCTTCTCCTTCCTTAATGCTTGTGATTGACCCCTCTCAGATTGAGCCAGCACACAACAATTCCTTTACTGCCGCACTAGAAAAAAAATCTGACCTCAACAGAAGACCCTCTGTTGTAGGTGTGGATTTTACCACCATTACCATCCCCTCCACTCCCTCCTTCTTTCTGCTCCCCCTTGCTCTCCCCCGCAGAGGAATCTCTTTCATCACGAGCCACTCATGGCTGCAGAGCTTGCACTTCAGGCTCTCCTCCTCCTACACTAATCCTTTAATGTAGAGTCCTCCTCAATCAGCACTTCAGTTCTTACAACAGTGTCTACAGTCCAAGGTCTATAGCAGTTCTTTGAGGCTCTCCCTCTCCTTCTCCACACCTACCAGATCGTATGTCTTTGTGGATGCCCAAGCTAATGATTCTCACACTGTATGTGTAACAGGCAGTTCCTTCTAGAAGCAGTCCATAGCAGAACACTTTCTCCTGCCCTTGGGAACACATTAACATCCCCCCCCATTGCTCTCAGCATCCTAAACTCTATGGGAAGGCCTAACTTAAGTGGTCTCTCTCTTTGTAGGGATGCACCTAAATCATTAACATGATCATTCTTTTTGCATTGCTGTGTGCAACACAGGAGTTCCCCGCGTGCTTGGTAAGCACTCTACCACCAACTCACATCGCTAGTAATATTGAACACTTTCTCCTTATGCTTTTCTTTTCTTCTCTTTCGTGGGGCTTTTTGTTTGTTTTGGTCTTGTTGTTGCACTCGTGGACTCGCTATGCACTTCAGGCTGACCTTGATCTCATCAGGTAGCAGACTCCAACTGGCAGCAAACGTCCTGCCTCACTCTCCCAAGTGCTGGGATTAGAGGTGTGCACCACGTGCCTCGGCGTCCTTTCTTTCAATTCTCATGGCATTGATCGTCACCTATCCTGAGTCTGGCAATGTGGGCACACAATGCCATTTTGGCGATTAATTCTCATCACAGAGCGGCACTGGCTAGAGAAGATAAGGTGCGGCTTTGAGACCCTGCATCAGACATTTATAGAATTGAGGTTCTCCAAGTCTGCTGGAGGGACACCGGGGCCCTCGCTCACCTCGGCTCCCGCAGCTACACTCCCCACCTGAATCAGCCTCCCCACAGTCCCCACTCTCTGTGCACAGACAGGGATGCAGCGGTGGGCTGCGGGTGGCTGAGACTGCTCTGTAAGCTGGCGGCGTGGTCGTGGAGAAACAGGGCGGTGGGGACACAAACTAGCCCTGCCTGAGTAAGGCCCGAAGGGACAGAGCGTGCACCGCGCCGAGACCAGGAGGAACTCCGACTCAGGAGCAGCGGGGAGGTTTCAGTCCGCCATTGAGGTTCCCACCGCTTCTTCCCAGACCTCACCGCATCCCGCCCGACCTGTATTGGGGCACCCGTCCCACAACGTCACCATCGTGTGGCCGGAGGGTCTCCCTGGACGCTTCCAATGCCGGATGCAGCCGGTAGAAATCCTCAAGCAAGGCGGCCTGCCCGGCTGGGTCTGCTGTAGGTACTGTGCTCAGGAGCTGGACTCTGGAGCCAGGAAACCGCCCACCTCCCCGGGGTTACCTGATTGGACAGATCACGCATCTCGTCCCACGGCACTGATTGGCTCCTGCTGCATTGCCCGCCCTCTCAGCAGACAGTGACAACAGAAGTTAATCCTTACCACTGTGACTGCAACTCAGAATGAACATTGTAATTCAATGTTCTCTTAATTTGCATTTCTCAAATGACTAATGATGTTGAACATTTTTTCATATCTTTTTTTGCCATTTGTATTTCTTCATCTGAGAAGTGTATTTATCTCAAATGACTATTTTTGGATTGGGTCTTTTAATTTTGGGGGTCTGATTTTTAAAAATTCTTTATATGTTCTAGATAGAAGTCCTTTATCTGATGGACAGTTGGCTAAAATTTTTTCCCAATCGTGTTTTTTCTTTTTACCCTGTTAGTGATTTCATTTGATGTGCAAATACTTTTCAGTAAGATGAGATCCTGGTTGTTGATTCTTTGAAGTATTTCCCGTGCAGTTTGGTTTTTGTTCATGAACTCTTGATTCTTGACCAGTCTGTCTGTCAGGATACTACCTGTCCTAACTTGAATTTTAGAAGTGTTTGCTCTTGGCTTTGCCTAGTTGCTTCTGTCTTTTGTCTGTTTTTAAGACAGGGTCTTGCTATGTAATTTATGTAATTTAGTCTGTTCTTGAACTCACTTGTAGCTCAAACTGGCCTTGAACTCCCTATGATCCTCCTGCATTAGCATCCCCGGTGCCGGACTTACAGGGATGCACAACCATGTCTAGCTGCTTCAATGTTCTTTTTTTTTTTTTTTTTTTTTTGGTTTTTCTCCGGTACCGGGAACCGAACTCACGACCTTGCGCTTGCCAGGCAGGCG
>NW_004955599.1:127100-128779 GCF_000276665.1 Chinchilla lanigera
AAAAACGAAAAATGATGGAAACCTTGAATGAATAATATAGGAAATAATTAGAATGCATGAAACAGATTCAAACAGATATCCAGGAAATTAAAACTTCCACTGAAAGCGGAAAAACTGCTTGAAGGAAGTTGAAGATAGACTTTCAGACCTTGAAGACAGCACTGCAGCTAATGATTGTGAAAGGAAGGCTCTCTTAAAAATAACAAGGAACCAGGAAATAACAATTCAACAGCTGCAAGACAAAGCAAAGAAAAACAATGTATGATTAATAGGTGTCTGCAAAACAGCAGGCATCAACACAAATGACATAAAAACACTATTTGCAGAAGTAATAGTAGAAAATTTCCCAGGCATGGAAAAAGAATAGAACATACAGATAAGTGAGGCATATAGAACTTTAATAAGCTACAACCAAAATAAATCTTCACCCAGACAAATAGTGATCAGGATCCCAGAATTTCAGTGAAAGACCAGAATATTAAAAGTTGTTAGAGGCAAGAAACAGATCATCTATAAAGGAAAGCCCATCAGAATCATGGCAGATTTCTCAACACAAACCATCAAGTCATGAAGAGCTTGGAGTGAAGTATTTCAGGTACTAAAATAAAACAACTTCTCACCCAGACTGTTGTACCTTGCAAAATTATGCTTCAAGATTAATGGAGAAATAAAATATTTCCATGATAAAGAGCAACTGAAGAAACTCACAAGCAGCAAACGAACCCTCCAAAGAGTACTAAAAGATATTTTAGAAAGAGATAGAAGTGACCACAGATTCAGGAACAAAAACAGAAAGGAACCAGCAAGTAGAGCAAGAAATTAAATAGAGGGAAAATGGGTGAACCAACAGCAGAAAAATAACATGGCAAAGATAAGCCAGTACATATCCATTATAACCATCAATGTAAATGGTCTCAATTTACCAATCAAAAAAAGTGGACTAGCAAAGTGGATCAAGAAACAAAATCCAACACTATGCTGTATACAAGAAACACATTTATATCAAAAGGAAATTCATAGACTGAAAACCAAATGATGGAACAATATTCCATGCCAAAGGAACCCAGAAAAAGCGGGTGTAGCTATTATGTTTGCAGCCAATCTGAACTTCAAACCAAGAATGATCAAAGAGATAAAGAAGGTCACTGCATACTTTTTAGAGGAAAACGTCAAGAGGAAGAGATAATATCTCTTAAATAATCATAAATGTCTAGGCACCAAATACAAGAGCAACCAACTATATAAGATAAATTTTAACAGACATGAAAAATGAAATGAGCAGTAACACAATCATAACAGGGGACTTTAACACCCCATTATCACAAAGAAATAGACCAACTTGTCAAAAAATTAGCAAATAACAGAACAAAACCAAACTTGTGAACAAATGGACTTAGTAGACCTTTACAGAGTGTTCCACTCAACAGCATCAGAAAACATATTCTTCTCAGCTGCACATGGGACATCCTCTAAAATAGACCATATTTTAGCACATACAACATGCTCAAGTAAATGCAAAGGAACTGAAATTATCCCATGCATACTATCTGAGCATAGTGCAATGAAATTTGAAATTAATGACAAAAGTAATTGCAAAACCTCCATAAACACATGAAAATTAGATAACACCCTCCTGAAGAACCAATGAGTCACAGATGAAATTAAAAAAGAAATTAAAC
>NW_004955599.1:129274-131503 GCF_000276665.1 Chinchilla lanigera
TACATACGAATTACCAAAGCTGAATCAAGAAGACATAAAAATCCTGCTTAACTCAATATCAGCAGCAAAACTGAAAATTTAATAATAAAAAAAAAAAAACTTACCAATGGAGAAAAGCCAGGTCCTGAAGGATTGACAGCTGAATTCTACAAGAAATTTAGAGAAGATTTAAGGCCAGTTCCTCTCAAACTCTTTAATCAAATTGAAAGGGAAGGAATTCCCCCAAACTCATTCCTGGAGGCAAGTATTACCCTGATACCAAAACCAGAGAAAGACTCAACCAAAGAAGAGAATTACAGGCCAATCCTCCTAATGAATATAGATGCAAAAGTTCTCAATAAAGTACTAGCAAACAGAATGTAACAAATCATTAAGAAGATGATACACCATGACCAAGTGAGATTCATCCCAGGAAAGCAGGGATGTTTCAATATGTGCATATCAATTAATGTAATACACCAAATCAACAGAGCCAAAGGCAAGAATCACATGATCATCTCAATAGATGCAGAAAAAGCTTTTGATAAAGCCCAACACTCACCCATGATAAAAACCTTGTAGAAAATAGGAATGATAGTCTTTACCTCACTCCATAAAAGCCATTATGACAAACTAACAGCCAGCATCATACTAAATGGACACAAATTGAAAGCTTTCACTTTAAAATCAGGAAGAAGACAAGTATGCCCACTCATCACTCCTATTCAATATATTTCTGGAAATATTCGCTATAGCAAGTAGACAAGAGAGAGAAATAAAAGGAATAAGGATACCAAAGGAAGAAGTGAAACTATCACTATTTGCAGATCACATGATACTCTACATAGAAGATGCCATAAACTCCAACAAAAGGCTTATAGAATTAACAACCAAATTCAGTAGTGCACCTGGATACAAAGTCAACATTCAAAAATCAGTAGCATTCCTGTACACAAAAAACAAACAGACTGAGAGAGAAATAAGGGAAACCACACTTTTCATAATAGCATCTAAAAAATGAAATACTTAAGAATCCATCTAACAATGGAAGTAAAAAATCTATACAGTGAAAATTACAGTACTCAAAAAAGAGAACAAAGAGGAGCTCAGAAAATGGAAAGCTATTCCTTGCTCATGGATAGGAAGGACCAACATTGTGAAAATGGCCATACTCCCAAAATTGTTATACAGATTCAATGCAATCTCAATGAAAATAACAGTATATGTCACAGATCTAGAGAAAACATTCCTAAAATTCACCTGGAACCAGAAGAGACCGAGAATAGCAAAAGCTATCCTGGGCAACAAAGGCAAAGCAGGAGGCATCTCAATCCCCATTGTGAAATTATACTACAAAGCTATTATGATAAAATCAGCATGGTACTGGCAAAAAAAAAACAAAACAAAAAACAACAGACCTGAAGAACAATGGAACAGACTAGAAGACGCAGACACAACTACAAACACACTCAGCCACCTTCTGTTTGACAAAGAGGCCAAATATATTCACTGGAAGAAAGATAGCTTCTTTAATAAGTGGTGCTGGAAAAACTGGCTTTCCACATACCAAAGACTAAAACTAGACCCATGTCTATCACCATGACTAAAGTAAAAATGGATCAAAGATCTAAACATTAAAACAGAAACACTAAATCTACTGGAAAAGAAAATAGGTAAAAATCTTGAAGACATAAGGGTAGGCAGAGAGTTCATGAACAAAAACCAAACTGCATGGGAAGTACTGCAAAGAATCAACAACCAAGATCTCATCTTATTGAAGTTTTTACACATCTAAAGAAATCACCAGCAGAATAAAAAGAAAACCCACAAATTGGGAAAAAATTCTAGCTAACTGTCTCTCATGCCTCCAAAACTCAAAGGCCCAATCAAAAAGTGGGCATCTGAGATGAATACACACTTCTCAGATGAATACAAATGACAAATAAATATATGAAAAAAATGTTCAACATCATTGGTCATTCAAGAAATGCCAATTAAAACAACACTGAGATTCCATCTCAGCCCAGAATGAATGTCCATTATTAAGAAATCAACCAATAACTAATGCTGGAGAGTCTGTGGAGAAAAAGGAACCCTTCTCCACTGTGAAAATCAGTTTGGAGATTCCTCATAAAACTAGGATTAAAAGTCCCACTTAACCAAGCTATTCTCCTTCTGAGTATTTTCCCAGAAGAATTTAAAACATCATACCACAGCAATATATGTGCATCCATGTTTATAGCAGCACAA
>NW_004955599.1:131883-133856 GCF_000276665.1 Chinchilla lanigera
TTTTTGACCAATTTTGCATGCTTACATTTGATAATCTGAACAACTAATTTGAAAACAATAATATGCAACTGAACAACCATTGGTGAATTCCTACCATCTTGTCTAGTGAAACTCTGTATTGTTTCAAATGGGATTTTTTTGTTTTTATTTTTATTCTCTTTAATGATTTCATCAATCTTGCATTCTTACATCTGATAATCTGAGCAACTTCATTGAAGATAACAATATGTAATTTAACAACCACTGTTAATTCCTATCATTTTGTTCTGAAACCCTGTATCATTTTTATTGTTTTTTGCTTTGCTTTGTTTTTGTCTATATTGTTTGTATTTTGCTATTGTTCTTTTTTATTATTATTATTCTCTTTTATAAAACTATCTCAATACTAATATTAATGCATTATAAAAGCAAATATAGAAGAGATTATGCAGGAAAGGGGGAAAAAAGAAGGCATAAAAGACAGGAAAAATGGAGACAAATATCACTCAGTAAATTCATCAAACTTGAAAATATCTGGAGCTTGTAAGGAAGAGAACTAGGAATCACTGACCCCTGGTGGTGAGAGTATGCAGTATGCATTTGATTTACATTGAGACACCCTCTGCACTAGCCAGCTCTTGAGCATCAGTGCCATTTTCTTTAATCTGTTTTCAGGGCAGCAGGAAGGAAAATGCTTCCAGTGCATTTATATCACTGACAGAACTGGAAAAGCCTGCTTTCCCATCACTGTGGGAAAGACAAATGAGGTGTTATGTTACCTCCGCATACTTTGTCAAGTATGGAATCACCATTGACTTAAAACCTCTGATTTAGCAGGTGTACTGGACACATAAGCTCCTGGATAACATGGCACATTGACAGGGCAAAATGACCCCAGGAGATGACATTTTTCTATCTTTGCATTACAAACCTAAACTAAGGACACAAAAATTTCTATCTCTATATGAACACTTTTTCTCTTCTTTTCTATTTTTAGTTTTTTTAAACACAGTTTCCCTATGTAGCCCAAGCTGGCCCAAACTCATGGCAATCCTTTTGATTCAGCCTCTAAAGTGCTGGAATTCAGAGATGTGCCACTATACCAGGTGCTTATTTGCTTTTTCTCCTGCACTCTCACTGCCTTTCAGATTCTACTAGAGCAAAACTGCACAAAGGTCTCCACAGCTTGCTGTGCTATGATGACACACAGTAGGAGGGTAGAGGCCAAGCTGAGTGAGTGAAATGAAGCGTTGTACTTTATCTCAGCTGTGCCCTTCTGCAGAGGCCATTCCCACAGTCTTCTTCAGGATGCCAGCGTGAAAGAGTAGTCCACACAGAGTGTGGGGAATTTGGGAGAACTCAGAGAGTTTCAGGGACTGCAGACTCCCGCCACACATGGAACACAGAACTAATGCCGATGGTCATCTCTATCCTTACACAAATGTAAGATAAAGGGAAAAAGGCTCCAAGTCCAGGAGCCCACTAAGACCCATAAAGGCAGGAAAGAGACAGTGGAAAAACAGAAAAGAGTAGAGAGGCAAGCCATACACTTCCTCCAAGACTGAGGCAGTAAAAATGGTTCCCACAATCAGCATAAAATACAACTAGGAATAGAAGTATTTTTAGTTCAGCATTGTTCATGCTTGGTGTCTTGTGGTCAAATTGCTCAGCCCTGTGTCTGATTGTTGAAATTTTCTATTCAATCTCCTCTATCCTATCTCCTGGAGCAAGCCAGATAGTATGAGCAGAGTTGTACACCACTCTATAGTACTAAAACAAGTAAATAATGAAATCAAACAAAACCAAGTCAAAACCAGAAAACAGAAACTATAGCATTCCCTATTTTTTTTTCTATCAAAATCAAAACAGTACTAATAATGTATCCTAATTCACTTCCTTGGGAGAACCTGATTAATACAGCATTCAGCACAGGTTACTACTGGATAAATTTCATAGTTTACAGAGCAGCACTTTACAAAGAGTTGAAGGAATGA
>NW_004955599.1:137491-157699 GCF_000276665.1 Chinchilla lanigera
ACCTTGCGCTTGCCAGGCAGGCGCTTTGCCGCTGAGCTAAATCCCCAGCCCTGCTTCAATGTTCTTACTGGACTCACTGCACTCTTGCTGTGTGTTGGTCTTCCAAATGAGGCTGCAAGTCTGCTAGGTCACTTCCACAGTTAATTAACCATGAATAAATCATTATGAGACAGCATCACCTGCCTAGGAAAGGCAACGACAAAACTTAAGAGAGGGAGGCCCTGCTTTTGTGAGAGGTGAGAAATTAGGAATAAAGTTGTTGGCTTCATGGATAGGATTTTCTCATACTGTGTCTCTTGATTTACTCATTTTCCACCAAATAATATACATACCAGAGAGAGGCATATGACTGCAGAATAAACCCACTTTCTGGTGTTGAGGTAAGGAAACTGCAGGACTTCAAACTGTAATCTTCTTGTGCCCTATAGTTCCATCCATAAAAGTTGAAACTCTGCCTTTCAACATATTAATATTGCTAGAAGGAAAATTTTACCTGGAGTCATGTGATACTCTTGATTAATATCTTGTTTGTCAGGAGAGGTGCACTGCTCTTAATTTCTTTACATTCATTTCTATGAGCACCGGGCTGGGATATAGCTCAGTGGCACAAGCACCTGCCTGTCAAGTGCAAGGTCCTGAGTTCGATTGCAAGGAATATGTTAGTGTTGAAATTTCAGTGCAAACACAACCACTCTAAGAAGTCAGTGAGACTTCTAACATAGAGTTATTATTAAGAAACAATTGAGAAACTTCAGGCAGCTTTTGGGCACAGAGCTGCATGGACCCCTCCAGGCTGAAGGGAATAAACAATGTAAGCCTCAGATTGGCACTCAACAAATCAGTGCACTCTACAGATCACTACTATAGAGAGCCAGGCACTCCTGTGAGTTCAACTTCCCTTCATTTTCCGTAGTGTATGTGCCCAAGCATATGGAGCTCTAACTGGTCGCAACTGCAAACTGCACAGCTATTCATCTCCTTCTATTCATTTTTGTGAGGCACAATGAAGCAATGAATATATTAGTGTTCAAAGTCCAGTGCAAATGGCAGATCTATTCTGGAAAGTCAATTAGGATTCTAACAGATGTGTTATTAGTGACACAATCAGAATCCGTCAGGCCTGTTTTTAACCCACAGAGCAGCATAGCGCTTTCTAGGCCAAACTGTATACACAAGAGACACCTAAGAGATGGATACTCAACAAATCAGTAACACAGAAAGCCACATACTCCTAGGTGTTAAACCCTGCTGCATTCCCCTTAGTGAGTGTATATGCAAGATCTTTGAGCTCTACTGGTTACAGTTACAAATGTACAACTATTCATTGCCTCAAGTCATTTCTATGGGGCAGGGTGAAGCAATGATTATATTAGTGTTGAAACTTCAGCGCGAACAGCAGAACCATTCTGGAAAGTCAGCTAGGCTTCTAACATAGTGCTGTTATTACTGAAAGACTCAGAAACCTAGAGGACAATTCTTTGCCAGAGCCACACCGCACTCTGTGGACTAAACTGCCACGCGCATTAGAAGCCTTAGAGAGGTACACTCCACAAATCAATAAGGCAGAGAGCCCGGCTCTTCCATGAGTTAGCCCTGCTGCATTCGCTTTAATGAGTGTATAAACAAACACTTCAAGCTCTACAGTTTGCAGTTATAACATCAGAATTAGTCACTGCCTCTGATCATTGCTATAGGGCACAATGTAGCAATGAATATAGTAGTGTTCAAACTTCACTGAAGGCAGCAGAACCATTCTGTAAAGTCAGTGAGACTTTTAAAATAGAGTTGTTATACGTGAAAGTGTCAGACACCTCCAGTCAAATTCTTTGCCACAGAACTGCACTGCATCCGCTAGGCCAAACTGCCATCAGAATAGAAGCCTCAGAGAGGAGTCCTCTAGAAATCAGTACCGTAGAAGGCTAGATATTACCATTAGTTCAGCCTGGCTGCATTCGCCTTAGTGTGTGCATATCCGATCACTTTGAGCTCAACCTGGCTGAGGATACAAACTGCAGCACTGTTTATTGCCTTACATTCATTTTATGGTGCAGTAAGAAGCAATGACTATTTTAGTGTTGAAACTTCAGTGCAAACAGCAGAACCATTCTGGAAAGTCAGTTAAGCTTCTAACATAGAGCTGCTATTACTGAAAAACTCAGAAACTCCAGGCTAATTCTTTGTCACAGAGCTGCATAGCTCTCTTTAGGCCCAAGTGCCTTGTGCAACAGAAGCCTCAGAGAGGTGCACTTACAAATATATAATGCAAAGAGCCAGGCACTCCCACAAGTTCAGCCTTGCTGCATTCCCCTTAGTGAGTATATCCCCAAGCACTCAGCGTTCCAGCAGACTGCAGATAAAAGCTGCACCTCTGTTCATTGTTTTCCATTCATTTCTATGTTGCACTATAGAGCGATGAATATACTAGTATTCAAGCATCATTGTAAGCAGCAGAAACATTCTAGAAAGTCAGTAAGACTTTTAAAATAGTGCTGTTATTAATGAAAGATTCAAAAACCTCTAGGTCATTTCTTTCCACAGAGCTGCACAGTACTCTCTCTAGACCAAACTGCAGGCACAATAGAAGCCTCAAAGAGGTGCACTGTGCAAGTCAGTAATGGAGAGAGGGAGGGGGAGGGGGTACAGACAGAGACAGAGAGGAAGTCCAGTGAGTTTAGCCCTGCTGCTTTCCACTTAGTGAGTGTATGCCCAAGCACTTGCAGCTCCAGCTTGTCCCAGTTACAAAGTGTACCACTGTTCACTACCTTCCCTACATTTCTATGGGGCACTATAAAGCAATAAATATATTAGTATTCAAACTTTTGTGCAAGAGCAAAGCCATTCTGGCAAGTCAGTTAGACTTCTAGCATAAAGTTTTTATTTGTGAAAGATTCAGAAACCTCCAGGACAATTCTTGGCCACAGAGCTGCATAGCACACTCTAGGCCAAACACAACACAAGAGAAGCTTCAGAAATATGCACTGTATGAGTCAGTAATGCACAGAGCAAGGCATTCTGTGAGCTCAGACCTACTTCATTCCCCTTAGTGAATCTATACCCAAGCACTTTGAATTCTAGCTTATTGAAGTTACAAACTGCACCACTATTCATTTTCTTCTGTTCATTAGTGTAAGGTAAGATGAAGCAATGAATATATTCGTGTTCAAATTTCAATGCTAACAGCAGAATGATTCTGGAAAGTCGGTTAGGTTTTTAACATAGTGCTGTCACTAGTGAAACACTGAGAATGCTCCAGGGCATTTCTTTGCTGCAGAGACATATAGAAAATTCTAGGCCAAACTGCCATACATAATAGAAGACTCAGTGAGGAGCACCCAGCAAATCAGTATTGCAGAGATCCAGGCCCGCCCTTGAGTTCAGCCCTGCTGTATTCCCCTTGCTGAGCATTTGGAGCTCTAACAGATTGAAGTTACAAAGTGCACCACTATTTATTGCCTTCCATTCACTTCCAAGATGCACAATGAAGCAATGAATATCAAATGTGTACTGGAGCCTGGGCAACATAGTGAGACCTGCTCTCAACATTTTAATAATATTAAAAGGTAGAGAATGTATTCCAGAGAAAAAAATCCAGAGTTCAAGCTTTTGTTCAATAAAACATCAACCACACCTAAAATCTGCTGGATCTTTGAGAAATACCTTTCCATCACACTTAGATGATGATAGCCATCAATTTTTAAACAAGATAAACTCACACAATTTCCTAATTTCCATTTTTTCCTTGGAAACTAGTATGGACAAGTGTGCTGGCACACACCTCTAGTCTCAATTCTCAGGAGGCAGAGTCAGCTGGATTGCCACAGTTGGAGGCAAACTTGGTTTATATAGTAAGTTCAAAAACAGCCTGAAATACATAAAAGCAGGCTACCTCAAAATAACACACAAACAAAAAAAGATCGGATTAGAAAATGAATAGTAGAAGATATTTTTCTCTAAATTGTGCTAAGTCTTCTCCTTCCTTAATACCTATGATATTTGACCCATTCTCAGATTGCAGCAACACACAAAAATTCTTTATTGTCAAACTAACAACAATCTGACCTGAGGGAAAGGCCCTCTCTATTGTAGGTGTGCATTACCACCATCACCATTGCCTCCTCTCCCATTTTTTTCTCTTCCATTTGCTCCTCCCTGCACAGAAAACTCTTTTATCACGAGCCACTCATGGTTGCAGAGCTCACATTTCAGGTTTTCCTCCCACTGCAGTATTCCTTTAATACAGAGTCCACTTCAATCAGCATTTCAGTTCTTAAGAGTGTCTACAGTCCAAGGTCTATAACAATTACCTGAGGTGCTACCCATCTCCTTTTCCACATCTATCAAATCACATGTCCCAGATTCTCACACTGTGTGTATAACAGGAGCCCCTCTAGGAGTAGTCCTTAGCAGGAACACTTTGTCTTGCCCTTGCTAACACATTACTATGTCCTCCATTTCTCTCAGTAGTCTAAACTCTCTGTTAGTAGAAGTGCCACCTAAATCATTGAAATAATTGTTTTTATATTGCTGTATATATAACACAGGAGTTCACTGCGTGCTTGACAGGGGCTCCATCCCCCTTGATATTGAGTTCATAATCAGTACCAAAATATATACTCAATCATGTCAGTATACCATACAATTATTTACCTGTAATGAAAGCTCTCTTGTTCATTGTACATTTAGCATCATCTGTGATCTAATGTCACAAAATGCTGGCAAAACCCATTCCCCCTCTGTCTTGAGAAAAACCACTGCAGACATATCAACATATTGAAATCCATTGACCTAACATCTACATTGGGCATCTGAGCTAGCTGGATAACAAGAAACAGAATGGGAAAAAAGACCAGGCTCCTACCAAACCTGAAAGATTTTTTTCATTTCTCCACTTCTACAACCCAAACCAGAGTAGATAATTCTTCCCAAAATTTTGAAATTTGCCATTGCAGCTCAAATCTTTGTGACCTATTTCATGGGGTCGGTGTCATATAAAACGGTTATATTATGCTGCTTGTGTGGAAACAAGCTGTTCATCCATGAGTCTGCACAGACAACATCAGTTCTGCCCCTTCTGTTTCCATGCGAAATAAACTGAGAAATATATATTTATTTGAAGAGGCTATGTTTCAATACCTCCACTGTATGCCTCAAACCCAACAGATATTAATAACCATAGAAATCACACACATATGGCTTTTTCATGTACATAAAAACTGTCATAAAATTTAATTGATAAATTTTGCTCAGGTTCAGGTTAATAACACTACCTAATGCTGAACTACACATATAATAACAAACAACATAATATAATCAATGTCATGTAAATGACAATTAATGTAGAATGTCATTTTGACTGGCTTTCAGACTTACCTGGGGAACTGGTGGCATACATGTGTGGGTGTGTCTGCATGGGACATGGAGGTAGGACCTTGGTTTCTCTCTTTGATCACTCACCCCTTTCTCTCTGGTGCTGTTCCCCTGCTCTGCTTCCATGCCACCATTAACTAAGAAGCTCTGCTGTTCCACATACTTCCCCCATGATACTGCTGTCCTGGGGCCAACCAGCCATGGACTGAGTCCCCCACAGGCACAGGAGCCAAAGTTTTCCCTCTTTAGCTGTGGATGTTTCCACAGTGAGAAAGCTCACTAATCACTTAGTCAGTAGAGTGCAGTTTGATGTTTCTTTTTCTGGCATGATATTGACATGAATATTGTAAAAAGTGCTTAACCTCTCAATAATTTCTTTTTTACCTTTTTTTGAGACAGGGTCTCACTATGCAGTTCAGGCTGGCCTTGGACTCACTTTGTAGCCCAGCCTGGTCTCGAACTTGCAATGATCTTCCTGCCTCAGCCTCCCAAGTGCTGGGATTATAGGCATGCACCAACTCACCCAACTAATAATTTCAAACTTACAAGATACTTGCAATCATGTTAGGAAGTACCCTCCATTTGTTCACTCACCTTCTCCAGTGGCTATTGCTTTTCCAGATTTGCAAGTCTATGTGAAGCAGTACTGTGCATTTTAACCAAAGTAGAGACTCTCCTGGTTGACCAGCAAGGCTCCTCCAGGTCAGAAAATTTAAGGGTTTAACTTCAGTAGCCAGTCTTTAGTCCCCCTTCACTTTTACCATCTCTCTTCCCTGAGACAAAAAAATTCTTTTTTTCCGGTTGGATCTAGTTTTCATCTCTGGATCTCAGGCTGGGACTCCTTCATTGCCATGACTTTGACAGATGTGAAGAATACATCCATTTTTGTTTGAATACATGCTTTCTGCTCTTTTGGGCAACTACCTATGAATGGGAAGGTTGTATAGTATAGTAAATATGTATTCAACTTTTTGAGGAAATGCCAAAGTACTTCATGCAGAGGCTGTACTGTGTGTAAGGGTTCCAGGTTCTCTGCATCCTTACCAACACTTGTTACCTTACATTATGAATGGGAACCTCACTGTGGTTGTAGTTTGCATTTCCTTAATGATTGAGATGTTAAACATGTTTGTGCTTTCATGGGAGAAGAGTTGGGGAACTTGTTTCATACACTGACTTCTGGTATTTGTCTCAGCTGTCAGTTCTCAGTATCAACACTCACTGATATGATGGTCCACAGCACCATGGTTATTCAATGTCTCTTTTTGGTACAATTCCCCTTGTTTATACCATATAGTTATTTTTGCTGACTGTACTATACAGTACAGTGCTGTAATTCCTAGGAATCCCCTTAGATGTTTTAGAGTCTTGGGCTGTGACTTCCCACTGCCTTCAAGTTCCCTTGGATATTGTAAGACCTAAATATTTTATCTCATTGCTGCAAAGTTCTGCCTTAGATCTGGAAACATTATCACTCCTGTCTGCTAGAAGATTCAGCAGAGCATGAGTGCCCTGGCTAGGGAGGAGGCACATATCAGTATATCATCTACATACTGCAAGACCATGACCTTCAAAACATACCAAGTCATGGGAAAGCACTTGCCCAAAAAGAGTGCCTAAATCCTTGAGGAAGCACAGTCCATGTCATTTGAGATCCCTGGGAATGAGGATTTTCAAACTCAGAACAAAATTGGGAATTTGTAAAGGAATACAAAAGCAGGCATTTTTTAAATGTAACACTGAAAACCAGTGGCTCCTCCCAGGATCTGAGGAAGGAGAGTGCACAGGTTAGGTACCACTGGGTGGATTGGCACTACTACTTCATTTATCAATCTAAAGTCCTGCACCAAAACCCACCCCAATTGGGTTTCTGAACTCCCAAGACTGGAGTATTGCACGGACTGTTGCAGGATTTAAGTAAATCTTGTGTCCTTAAGTTATCAGTGATAGAATCCTCTCTTTACTTCAGGTCTTAAAGGATATAGTCTCTGATGAGGAAAAATAGTAGGATCTTTGAAGTGTACCTGCGCTGCAGCAGCTCTTATTGCCCTACCTATTTTACCTTTAGTGGTCCATACTTCAGGATTTATGTTTCCAAGAGGGCAAGGCGGTGTACCTAAACTGCATACATTACAATATTTAAACAACATGAAATATTTCTCCCTGACAGGAGAACTGAGCTTTCAGGCATAATAAAAAAGGAAAGTATAAAAAAGAAAGCCATCCCAATTGTAGCCTAAGAGTTGTGAGGAACACTGAGTTACCCCCTCTACAGTGACTCCTTTCACTGAGGTATGACAGTTGGAAGGAAGGCCGGGGTTGAAAAACAGGACCAAGAGACACATGCTAGTGTTCAGCAATTCTTTTCCATTCATAGTCATGATTGCACAGGGCTCTGCTGTGGAGATGGCAATCCAGTCAGAGGGAGAATGCAGACAGTGCCCCAAGGCCCTTCAATCTTGCTGGACCCGTGGTGAGATGGGTCTGAACTCTGGAGCCTCTATCTTATAGGGCAGCCCAATTTCCAATAGTCACCTTTGCAACTACAGCAGGCCCGGGGGGCTTCTCGTTGCAGTTTCTCTTAAGGCAGCTTGGCCTTCAGCAGCACTAGCAGATGAAGTCAGTAGCTGTCAAGCTCTTCTTGAAGCCCCCCAAACAGACATAGGGTCTGTTCATTTGAAGGCTGCAACAAAGGTAGCTACTTTCTCTTTGTCTCTCCTTGGCTTCCTCCTTATCCTGATCATAAAATACTGAGGAGGCAATTTTTACTAAAGTATCAAGTGAGCTATCTGGAGCAAAAACCATCTTTTGTAGCTTTTTCCTAATATCTGAGGCTGACTAGGTAATAAACTTGTCTTTCAG
Source organism: Chinchilla lanigera (assembly GCF_000276665.1). Taxonomy (NCBI): domain Eukaryota; kingdom Metazoa; phylum Chordata; class Mammalia; order Rodentia; family Chinchillidae; genus Chinchilla; species Chinchilla lanigera. Next base: position 145,721 of record NW_004955599.1, read on the forward strand.
AAAAATCTGTCCTTCTATCTAATCAGAAACTAGGGATGTATGTTGTACCAATGCCACTTATAAATGATCTAAGCAGGCAGAGGGGCTCTCATTTTTCGACTGCTCAATAGTTAACAATTTAAAATAATTTAAGAGCTTAGTTCTTGTCCTTTTCAGACCTTCAAGAATACATGCCTGGATATGTAATTCCAAACTCCTGCTTGGTTATTAGGCCAGTGTGGCTCTTGTTTGTTTGTTTGTTTTCCGGTACCGGGAATCAAACTCATGACCTTACGCTTGCCAGGCAGGTGCTGTGCCCCTGAGCTAAATCCTCAGCCCCAGTGTGGCTCTTGGATAGGGACTGCTTGGGTTCCAGTGGGAACTGGGTGTTTCTCTGGCTGCCTATCTTCTGATATTCTAAAATTAACTATATGATATTAATCCCCAAATGCAAGAATAACTTGTAATGCTGCTTACCTCTCATTAGAAGGCAATGTTTGATTTAAGGGTAAAATTGCATCTTTCTAGTCTAGTTCATAGTTCTGAATAAGTTCTCTAAAGACCTTTATCATCATTGCCTGAAAACTTCTCTAGATCCAGCTTGATCTGCTTTAGATTGCTGAGAGAAATGGACACATGAACCCAGGTAGTTCCAAATTCTCCATTTACTTTCTGTAAGGGATACTGTCCTTGAGGAACTTGAACAAAGTCAGCTAAGAATGGATACATCCCCATAGAGGCTTCTATTACAACTGGTCTAGAAGCCTTACCCTCAGGACCTCAAAGACAAGTAGGGGGAACCTCAGACTCAGTAAAGTGGGTGAGGCTTTGATTAAAGTTGTCTGGGAAACTTCATCCTCAGACTCCAAACGTTGAGGAGGAGCAACCTTAGGCTCAGGGATAGTGGATGCCTTAAGGGCCAGAGAGGTCTGGTTTCCCTGTAGCTCCCATTTATATTTTGTTGGTGTTTTTTTGTTTTTGTTTGTTTGTTTGTTTGTTTTCAGGTACCGGGAATCGAACTCACGACCTTGCGCTTGCCAGGCAAGCCCTGTGCCACTGAGCTAAATCCCCAGCCCCTCCCCATTTATATTTTGAATGCAAATGAAGATTATTTCTTAATGCAAAGAAAGTCTGAACATAAGGCAATTCTGACCACTTTCTCTCTTTCTTACAGTATGATTCTAGTTGTAAAAGAACATTATAATTATAATCAATATTTCCCTCTCTATCCCATTTTGTATCTAGGGGTAGGGAAGCCATGTGCAGATGAAGAAAAATATTGAACTTCTCTTTCCAATATGTGAGTATGGGGGACACTGTGGCTTCAAAACTTGGGTCATTTGAGGACATGAAATGATGTGAACTTGCTGTCTAGAGCAGGAACAGAGTAGGACAAACTTATGTAACCATGACTTAGCATTAGATAACCATGCATGCTCTGCATGGTAAGCATAGAAAAATGTAAACAACATATATAAGAAATAAATGATACACATTCAGCTGCTCATTTTTGCTGCCTGCCTTTCAAACTTATGTCTGCCCCATGCGAGTTCTTTCCTCTGGGGATTTCACCTCTGAAAGTACTGCTCCAGGCCCCCAGCCGTCACAGTTCAGATTGAACATTTTTCAGTGCTTCAGAAAATATTCCAAAGGCATAAGAGATTTTGACATGAATTTTCCCATCTGAAATGCAAAAAGAAAGAATTTGGCATCCTTTCAATTTCCATTTGGTTTCTTATGACCTCAAGGCATCCTTCAAGTAGATTCCAATGCATGGCAGGTGGATGCCATCTGGAGAGAGACTGTAAGATAAAATTCGACCAGTTTATCCACCTTTGAACTATTGTGTAATTTTATCTTCCCAGGAAACTCTTATACTTACTCTCATGTTTTTTATAAGCACAAGTTACAATTGATCCTGAGATGTAAAAGCATGTTTAAAGAAGGAAGCATTGCTTAGCATAAAACCATTGGCTTCTAGTTCTTTGAAAGAGGGTGAGGCAAACAGGTTAGGGACAGCACCTTTTGTCCTACAAAGGAGATCACCTTTAGAGAGATACAAACAAATGTTTAGAGAAATTTTGTCTGCAAAGAATCCTCCAAGCTCTTGTGTTACCTACTTAGTTAGACAACCTTCCATAGCAGCAAGACAAGGCCATGCTTTAATTAAGGTTTACTCTAAACTTTCTCTGTCTCCAAAGTCTCAGGTTAAACTTACACTCATTGCCCAGCAGCCATAATTTACATGTTAGTAAAGGCACATTTATCAGTTTCCTATGTGCATATGAGGGAGGAGAAATGCTGACTAAAATCACTTTCTGACTCTTAGCATATGCAAGGCGTAAATGTAAACCATTCCCTTGATAGCCATTTTGCTTCCATGAGAGATAAACAGTGATTTCAAGTTGCCTCAGCCTGATCTCTGGAGAGAGGGGAAGTCTAACTACAATGCAGTTCTAAAGTGAACTCACATTGAGTTGGAGAAAAGCTTAGGGGGAGCTTCTAACTTGCTAGCAGAGAGAAAAATATGATAGACAAGTGGATATTTTTCTCTGACTATCCAGTCAGGCTCCACAGCATCCACTGAGGAGCCTTTGGATATCTACCAGAGAGTCACTCTGGCTGTGACCTCTCAGTTACTCTCTCAGTTTATGCAAATCCACGCAACCAGAAATCTGTCTTGGGAAAGAAATCCAGCTGCCTGCCTGGTCAACCTTCCACTGGTCACTGGCTTCAATAGGAATTCTCCAGAAGGTAGTGGGGAAACCTGCCCTCTGTTTTAAGAGTGGCAGCTGCTGTAAGAGCACTTAAGTGGCTGGCAGAGCGACCATTCTTTGTTAAGGTTTTGTAAGGGTTAGATAAAAATCTAAACTGTCTAAAATTATTACCTACCATTTCAGAAGTTTACAGTAAAAAGTTTCAAAGTCCATAACTTATTTCCAAAGTATTTTCCTCCCCTACATACATAAATGATGAGAATCAGCCTAGGATGGGGAAAGAGAGCCAGGAGGTTGGAGATTTACCCGTAAACTAAATATTTTGGTCTCTTAAGTGTGGTGCTTGGATAAATAGCTCCTCTGGTTTCACCTAGAAGTTGGATATTTCCACAGGGTCTCAGGTTTAGTCTTCTGAGAAATACTGTTGCCCAAAACACTAAGATTGGACATAGATGTTTTAGTCATTATTTGCAAGGGAAATAATTTAATACAAGACACATAATTCATAGGATTATTTTGTAATAGTCACCCAAAGAGTCAAATCCAAAGGAATGCAGAAAATCTGTCCACATGCTAAAGAGCCAAAGAATTCAGCTGAAGGCCTGGATCCCACAACAATGTCCTGCATGAGTCCAGCTGAAGACCTACAGCACATGACAATGCCCCCCATGAGTCCAACTGGAGGCCTAGAGCACATGACACTGTCTCCTCCAAGTCTGTTTCACAAATATGTGCTGGGAAGGCCCCAAGGTCAGTGGTAGAAGCTAGAAAGTCTGTGCCAGCGGGATGAAGGATCTGTGCTAGCAGGCTGAGGAATCTGCACTGGAGCAAGGAAGTGATGCTCAAATAAGAATCGGAGCTCCCCAGAAGAGTACCACAGCCATTCTCAGTGACAGCGGGGACCCATGCTTCTCTGACAATGAGAACAGCTGAGTTCATATCAGGAAATCCAGCATGACAAGCTTCTCCAGTAGACTGAGCAGAGCACCATCTTCCCCTCTGGAGCCAGGAAGCAATGCTCAAAGTAAGGACCAGAGCTCCCCCAAAGTGAACTGCAGCCATTCTATCAACAACAAGGTCTTGAGCTCCTCCAATGATGAGAACAGCCAAGTTCACATCAGGAAAGCCAGCATGACAAGCTCCTCCAAGAGAACCAACAGCACCGTAACAGCACCTCTTCCTCTCCAGTTCTCCTTTTTATGCTGTTGGCAACAGTCCTCAGGTGGGCTCTCCATAGCCAGCACCACACTGATTCAGTTCAGCTGGGTGTTACAAGTTGGTTACCAGTTGTCAATCCACCACAATAGATTTTATGTGTGTTCTTCTAGATGGGCAAAATTGTAATGTCTCACCTGACATAGAGACAGGGTGTGTATTTTTTATCTAAGATGAATTCCTTGTCTTTGATGTTAGCAAGTGCTCATTTTCTATGGGCTTAAATTAGTTATTGGATAGGAGGAAATGGCTGGGGCAGTTTAGAGTGTTTCTCTCTCTAACCTTACATGCCCCCCAAAAAAGGAAAGTACAAAGTGATAGGGAAAGATCAGAAAAGATTGTCTTCTCATCAGTGGAAGATCAGACTGAAAAAGAAACCAAAGTAAAATAGGCTTAACATTTTTTCTAGAGTGTAGAGAAGGATCAGGCCAGTTTATCTCAGCCAAACCTGTCCCCCAAGTCTTAAGAACAGCCACTGAACTACTGTCTTTTAAACTGGTAGAAGGGGTCATGTGGTTTAATAGGCGTGTATATTTTCTAAATATAAACTAGATTTCATAAAAAGACCATTTCATAACATTTCATGTCAAAATCCACTAGAGGGTGCTCTAACCACTACTATTCTCCAGCACTAGTCTGAGATAAGTCAGGTCAAACAAGAAACACTAGTAAGTAAATTCAACAGCTAAATCTAAATGCAACGTGTATAAAGCAGGAATAAAAATGTCTCATTAAAGAAGCACATAACCTCATAATCTTCCCATATTCTCAACTTAAATTTATTGTCATTTTTAAAATTTATTTTTATTTATTTATTTTTTGTTGTTTTTTTTTTTTCCGGTACCAGGAATCGAACTCACGACCTTGCACTTGCCAGGCAGGCGTTGTGCCGCTGAGCTAAATCCCCAGCCCCATTATCATTTTTTTTAAAATTAAGCAATTAACAAAGACGGAACAGAAAATTCAAGGCATCAAATTTTGATTACCTAATCAAGTCACAATCCAGAATCTATGAAACTGCAGCAAAGTCTAACCTCCCTCCAACTATCTCAATGGAGGATCACCAAATGGTATAGGGCTTATAATATAGGGCCCCCAAATAACATAAGGGAAATATAACTCCTAACCTGCTCCATGTCTGATATGCCAAGCTCATGTTCTGTCAAATCAAGGAGTGAATTTACAAACAATGGAGGTCAAAATGGGAGAACTTCTTGAAAGAAAGCTTCTGTCTAAGAGGAGCAGGGTGTCTGGAAAGTGGGTTGCCAGGGAACCTGCTTCTCAAGGGAGTTTTATAGATCAAAACCATGAGGTGGGAAAGAACTATAATGAATTAATAAGATTACAAGGCTAGTCACTTAGGTAATATTAATCGAATGGAAAAATCACAGCATGGGTGTGAGGTGGGACAAAACTATGGTGAACCAATAGCATTACAATGAGTAAAGTTTCTTAGTAATATTGATTAAATGAATATCAAATAAGGACTAAACCACATAGTAAGCACATATGGGATGGACAAGCACTTCCCTGGAAGGGGTGGGTTAAGAGGTTTTGGTCCTCTACCCAAGATAATTGATGCCCACTTAGAATATTAATCACTACTGTTCATCTCTAGTGGAGGTATTTGGGTATAGAATTTCCTCTTTTTCTCAAAGGCTGGCCTTCAGTGAATGCACTTCCAGCCACAGTTGTCTTCTGCTTTGACCTTTTGAGGGCCCAGCCCCACCTGACTGCCTACAATATTTCTAAATATCTTAGCCATCTATAACAGAGCCCAGAATAACAGTAATAAATAATTGTCAATTGTTTCTTGTGGTTCAGAAGTGTATGTTTAACCCTAGAGAAAATAAATGCACCTATCTGAGATATTTCTATATACCAAAAAATTTCAAGGGTAACATCCCTTCTAAAGAGTTTGTTTGTATCTGAAAATTTACTTAACTCCAAATGAATCAGGTTTATTATCACATGAGAGACTGGTTGGAAACAAATTTTTTTCTTGGAATTCAGCAGAATAGCTAACTGATTATGTCAACTTGAGTAAGAAAAGCCAAACCAAGTGGATTCAGCATTGTTATGAGTATGGGAGACCCAGCCTAGGGAAGATTATCTTAAGAAAGGTGTAAAAGGGAAATGAAGGAGGGTGTGATTCTGTTTCTTTGGAGGTGCTTCATCCTTCACCTGTGTCTTGGATGTTGCCTTCAGCCTCCCAGTGCAGCCTCTTCAGCCTCCAGCACATATCCTTCAGTTTTCCAAAGCAGTCCCTTTGGCCTCCTGATATGGATTCACACAGGACACGGCCATGGGTTGGAGGTCTTTGACTGGATCATTCACATCTCCAACACACAGACAGTCCTTTTGACTTTCCACATCTGACTCTGGGTGGCCACTGTAAGCCAATCTTCTAAATTCTTATATATTTGAATATTTTGCATTAAATCTATTTCACTAGTAAGCACTTATTAATACAGATATTCATACCTGAAGTGGTTCTAGGGAAAGAAAATTGTAAAGATGAAATTCGTTAATAGTTTTACAGGTTCCTGTAGTCAGCCCCCTAATTTCATGAGACTTAAAGAAGGCATGTTTCCTACTCCTAGTACTGGGGAATACTGATAGTCCTTGGTGTGAACTATTCAAATTAATATATGATGTACATCTATTTGATTACTTTAATTCACCATTTGTGAAATGTAAGGAATTTAGTGACTCCATCTATGAACTTTTGAATATTTTTGGAAGAGTTGGAAATATAGTGATGCAGCCTGGTTTCTCTTAGCATCTCTGGACTAACTAGTGGAAGAAAACCATGAGATCAGAACATCCGTAGTGTTCTAAATCCTTCCAGATGTGAGGAAAATTTAATACAGGAAAATAAGGAGCTCAAAGATTCAAATTCTCAGCTTTAGACACACATTAAAAATGTTAAAGTTTCTAAGTGTTTCTTCAAAGAGAATCTTTTCTACTTTTTCCACAGGGCTAGATCGTAGAGCCTCTAATACAGACCCTCATAACTCAATTGGCTGAACTACAGTGTAAGTTTAGTGCTCACCTCAAAGGGTATGTGGAATAAAGGTGAGGTCTCTGATCAGAAAAGAATGGGATCCTATGAATTGGGATGGAGATATTCGAAAGGATCATAATGAAGCTGAGGATGTTGAGCTTCTAGACTCAAATGAGATTATTTTTCCAGAGAAAGAGAGTTCTCCATCTGCAGTAGTGGAGGCATCCCTACCCCACTCTCTGTGGAATTGGCCTCTTCTAGTTATACCTGAAGAAAGTAATCCTGTGTTAACCAAGCATGATAAGGCTGACATTTCTCAGGAACCACATTTGCCACCCACATTATAGGCCTGCTTACAGGCCTATAACCTGGCTCAAGTCACAAGAAAGCTCCTATAGGTGAGATACATAGTGTGACCAATGAGGAGGTACACTATTCTGCCAAAGAAGATCTTGAGTTTTCTAACTCTTATAAGCAGAGGCCTGATAAGCAAATGTGGGAATGAATTTTACAGGTCTGGAATAATGTTGGCGAAAACATACACATGAATCAGACTGAGTTTGTTGATATGGGCCCGTTAAGCAGAGATTCTGAATTTAGTGTTGCAGCTGTTGGAGTAAAGAAAAGTGTTAGTAGTTTATTTGGTGGGTTGGCAGAAATATACTTCAAAATACGGCCCACCATAAATGAGTTAGACATACCTGAGATGCCATGGTTTAGTGTTGATGAGGGGATTCAGAGTCTTAGAAAACTGGAAATGCAGAACTGTATTTGTCATGTCAAACGTAATCTGCCATATTGGGATGATCCAGAAAATGTACCCTTCATGAATACTTTGATAAACACATTCATGAGGTGAGCACTCGCATCTCTGTAGAGCGTCATTACTCTTCTCTGTATGTCAGATCTTACAGTGAGGACCACGGTGGCTTAATTGGAAAACCTAAGGGCAGTGGGTTTGATTTGATCCCAGAGTGGCCGGGTCAAATGGTAGCACTTACTCACCAAAGGCAGGATGCACAAACTTATTGTAATGACAGCAGAAGCAGAGCAATGATCAGAATGACCTGACATGTGAAAACCCATGGGCTTGGCTGATCAGCCTTAGTGTTACCAAAAGTAAAATAGATGGGAAGCCTCCAAAACTATTGCTAGGTTTATATAATCAAAAAATTTAGGTCAAATGAACAGAAACATACTTCAAATCATAGGCACAGGGAATCATGATTCCTGAACCAGTTCCTGGATCTGAGCCAATATGCAGACCCAGAATGCCTTGAATAAAGAGGAGGCTGGGTCACTTTGGGGAAGAATCCTGATGCACCAAAAATTTATATACTGAATCTTTCTCCTATGCTTCCCCAGAGTAACTGTACATTGAGGTAAAGGAAATGATCAGACATTTGGGGACAACTGGACACTGATTCTAAACTAATGCAGATTGTAGGGAATTGAAAACATCATTATGACCCTCTAGTCAGAGTAGAGTCTTATGGATGTCAGGTGATCAATGGAGTTTTAGCAAAGTTCCAACTCACAGTGGGTCCAATAGGTCCTCAAATGTATCTTGTAGTCATTACCCTGTTCCAGAATGCATAATTGGGATAGATATATTTAGTACTTGGCAGAACCCTCACATTCGTTCCTTAACCTGTCATGTGAGGGTTATTATGTTTGGTGTTATGGTTTATGTCTGGATGTCTCCCCAAAGACTCATGCAGTCATGGGGTGAGCTTCTACAGTTTATGACTGATTCATGGTTCAATGCTGGGATTATGAGTGTGAGCACTACACCCGCCCTGTGGTGTGTAGTCTATATACAGTGTAAGGGAGAGAAAGAGGCTGCTTACTGCCGCTCCACCCTTGTTGCTCTTGTTGCTCTTGCTGTTTTCTGCCACCATGAACTGTTGCCCTCTGCCATGTGCCACCCTGCCTTGGAACCAGACAAGTATGGACTGAAACCTCCACAACCTGTGAGCTAAATAAACCCTTCCTTCCTTAATTTTGGGCACTGGATATTTTGTCTTAGCAACAAGAGAAAAGTAACCAAGACAGAATTTGGTACCAGAGAAAGGGGCCTTGCTGTGACTATATCTGACCATGTGGTTCAAGAGCCTTTGGAAAATGGCTTGTGGGAAGTGTTTGGAAAGGTTTGGAGATTTCACATGAAAGAGAAGTGCTAGAACAACTTCAGTTGTTCTGTGTGGGAGATTCTGATCAGAGCTCAGAAGACTAGAAGGCTGATAGAAATTCTGCTGGTAGAGACCGGGTTTGGAAGGTTTCTGCTTGGAAGGACTGCATTGGTTGTTGAAGTCCAGATGATGTTGGGTATTTTGTCTCAATAATGAGAGAAAAATAACCAAGACAGTTGAAAAGGCCAAATGGAAGTCATTAGAGCTGCCTTTGCCTCATAAAATAGTAAGTCCAATACAATGTCACATTTCTGGAGGGACTGTGGAAATTAGTACCACTATCAAGGACTTTAATGATTCATCTCCATTTTAATTCTCCCATTTGGCCTGTGCAGGAGGATGGGCATTGGAGAATGATGGTAGATTATCATAAACTAAATCAAGAGGTGATGCCAATTGTAGCTGCTCTATCAGCTGTGGTTTACTTGCTTGAGCAGATTAACTCATCTTCTGGTATCCAGCTGGTAAATGAATCTGGTAAATGACTTGTCCTCCATACCTATCCATAAGGCCCATCAGAAAAAAACTATATTCAGCTGGCAAGGCCAGCAATAGACATTCACTGTCCTACCTCAGGGTCTTATTATCTCTCCAACCCTGTAACACAACTTAGTTCACAGGGACCTTGATTGCCTTTCTCTCCCACAAGGTATCACATTGGTTCATTACATTGATGATATTATGTTCACTGGACTAAGTGAGCGGGAGGTAGTGACCACCCTGGATGTATTAGAAAAGCATTTTAGAGCTAGAGAATGGGAAACAAATCCAAATAAAACTTAAGGTTCTTCTACTTCAGTGAAATTTCTAGAAATCCAGTGTGTGGAGCAGGTAGAGATATACCTTTTAAGGTAAAAGATAAATTGTTGCATCTGGCTCTGCCTGCAATATAAAAAGAGGCAAAATGCCTTTAGGTTCCTCACTTGAGTGTTTTGCTCCAGTCTACTGTCAGTGACTCAGAAAGCTTGTTTTGAATGGGGAACAAAATAGAAAAGGCTCTGTAACAGGTCCAAGTCGCTGTGCAAGCTGCTTTGTTACTTGGTCCATATGATGAAGCAGATCAAATGGTACCTGAAGTGTTGGTGGCAGGTCAAGTTATGTGTCTCTGGCAGGCCCCCTCTGGTTCATCCTTCCAGCTCTTGACCAAAGCTTGGTCCCCAGGCAGGAAAGGATGCAAGGGTATGTGCAAAAGGACTGGGTGATGTTCCAGGACAGCCTGTCACAGCTACTCAAGAACCAGAAGAGGTGCCTTCTTCTGGTGACAAAGGTTGATTGATCCACATTCTTGGAGTCCTTCCACCACAGGCATCAATAGGGGAGGTCATCAAAACATGATTTCAAAGGGTATGAGGCCATCTCAGTAAGGTGTGCATCAGGATTGGAAGAGGGCCATAGGTAATACAGCTGTCCAAGTTGTATCCATCTTCTGGCAGTTTAGCCAAGGTGGACTTGAAGGTGCTGTTCTGTCTCTCTACCTGTCTAGAGCTCTGGGGCCAGTAAGCTGTGTGGAGTTTCCATTTTACCCCTAGAGCCAAGGTCAGCTCCTGGATTACTTTATCTATGAATGCTAGCCCATTATCTGACTCAATAGTCATGAGAAGTCTATATAGATGGACGATCAACTCCAAAAAGTCCTTAGAGAAAGAACCCTAGGCACCCTCTGAGTCCTCCGAGGCTACCTGCACATCCATATTGTGTCTGCTGGGGCTGGGCTGAATCCCGGACATCTTCAGGAAGCCTGGTGAGTCACAGTGGCACCTCCCTGACCAGCATGCAAGGCAGGCAGAACCCCAGGAACCCTCAGGGGCCTCAGTGGCTACTCACCACATGCATAGTGTGTCTGCCGGGGCTGGACTGAATGCCAAACACCTCTAGGAACCCCAGTGAGCCACTCTGGTGCCTTCCCCACTAGTGTGTGAGGCACATGAAGCCCTGGACAACTTCTGGGGCATTGGTACTCACTGCCAGAACAACTTGCACCCCCCTGTGAGAGCTCAGCTGAAACCTGGACAGTCAGCTGCCTTGGGAAGTCCACCCCCACCTCCTCTTCCAGTGTGGGAAGCAGGCTCTGTCCTGGGCAATATCTGAAGCCTCAGGGAACATAACCTACATCCCCTCTACTCTTGTGGAAGCTGGGCCAAACCCCAGACAGTCTCAGGAACTCTAACAAGCCTCCCCCACCCTTTCCACACACACCTGGGAGCCAACTGAATGCAAGAAAGTTCCAGAGCATCTGAGACCCCACCTTGCCACCACTCACCAGCACAGGAGCTGCACTGAGCACTGTGGATCTTCAGACTCTCACCCTGCCACTCAACACAATCAGGAGAGTGACGCTGCACACCAGGGAGCCTCTGGATCTTCAAAAATGATGAAATGAAGGAGCAAAATTCAATCCAAGACCTCCACACCACCCAGGACAAGTCCAGGAGACATCAACACAGAAGAGCCTGGAACTCGTACACCTGAAATTTCTCAAATGATAGCAACTGAAAGAAAGGAACAATTCCATCAGGCCATAGAAGACATCAGATCAGAAATAATATCTCAGGTAAAAAAAGAAATGACAACAATAATGAAAGAATTGTTCACAATATCCAGAGATGACACTGATAAGAAAATAAGAGAGCATAGACTACTCATGGAAATCTTGAGTGAACAATATAGAAAAGAACTGAAATGTATGAAACAGATTCAAGCAGATATCCAGGAAATTAAAAATTCCACTGATAGCTGGCAAAATCACCTGAATGAAGCTGAAGATAAACTTTCAGACATTGAAGACAGCATTGCCACTAATGAACATGAAAGGAGGGATCTCTTAAAAGCAACAAGGAACCAGGAAATAACAATTCAACAACTGCAAGAC
>NW_004955599.1:161220-178513 GCF_000276665.1 Chinchilla lanigera
TAAAGAAATCACCAATAAAATAAAAAGAAAACCCACGAACTGGGAAAGAATTTTAGCCAACTGCCCCTGAGACAAAGGACTTCTATCTAGGACATATAAAGAATTTTTAAAAATCAGCGCCCCCCAATTCAAAGACCCTATCCAAAAATGGGCATCTGAGATGAATACACATTTCTCTAATAAAGAGATACTAATGGTGAATAAATACATGAAAAACTATTCAACGTCACTAGTTATTCGAGAAATGCAAATTAAAACAACAGTGAGATTCCAGCTCACCCCAGAAATAATGGCTATCATCAAGAAACCAACCAATAACAAATGCTGGAGAGGCTGTGGGAAGAAAGGAACACTACTCCATTGCTGGTGGGAATGTAGATTGATGGAACCACCATGGGAATCAATTTGGAGATTCCTCACAAATCTGGAACTGGAAGTCTCATTTAACCCAGCTATTGCTCTTCTGGGTATTTTCCCAGAAGAATTAAAGACATCATACCACAGTGATATATGTGCATCCATGTTTATAGCAGCACAACTGCTTATAGCTAAATCTTGGAAATAACCCAGATGCCTATCCACTGAGGAATGGATATAAAAGATGCAGTATTTTTATACAATGGAGCATTACTATAAAAAAATATACCTATAAAAAAAGGTAAACTGGAGGCTTTTGTAAGTAAATGGATGCAGCTAGAGACCATACTCATAAATGAAATAAATCAGACCCAGATGTGTAAATATCATATTGTCTCCTTGGTATAGGAACCTGAAAGACTAGGTAAAACTCAAAACATACAGTAGATGATAGGAAAGGGAAAGAAATTGCTCAAAGGTAGGAACAACTGGGATGAGGGAAAGAAGAAAAAAGAAAGAAGGAAGGCAAAATATAAATATATATATGATTAGCTGTGATAACTGAATTGCTGGTGTTTGATGGTGTATTGAAATGAACAGTCAATGCTTACAATTTTTTATGTTCTGTTCAACTGTGCATGCTTGTGTCTGGTGGTCTGAGCAACTGATTTGTAGGTAACAATATGCAGTGGAATTGCAATGGTGAACTCCTACCATCTTGTCTAGTGAAACTCTACTGTTTTATCGAAGAATTATTTTCTTATTCCCTATAATGGTTTGAGCAATCTTTCATTCTTACATCTGGTAATCTGAGCAATGTAGTTGAGGATAGCGATATGTAATGTAACACTACTATTGATTCATATTATTTTGTCTTCAGACCTTGTACCACTTTGAATGTTCTTGCTTTGATTTGTTTATGTTTGTGTTACTGGCATTCTGCTACTGTTCTATTTTTTGCTTGTTTGTTTCTCATTTACTACTCTCTTTAAAATAAAATAAAATAAAATAAAATAAAAACAAAAAGGCCTTGGTTACCTCTCTCAAAGTTTCAGTCCTAGTTGGGACAACCTCCATCCAACCTGAGTAGATGCAAATCAGAACTAGCAGGTACTTTTGATTTCCAGTTGTTGGCTTGACCTTGGTGGTCGACCTCAACATCCTCAAAGGGGGTCTGTACCTCCTGACACCAGGATGGCAGTGCGGCTGTTGTACAGGGTTGTTGCAGGCACAAATTTCACATCTCTTGGCCACAGAGGAGCACAATGCCCAAAGTCTGGAAAAATAAAAATACTGGCAAAGCAGCTCTGTCATACCAGTTTTTCCCAAAGGAGTATGGGTATGTAGGTCATGTATCACAAAATGTCCCAAGGGTTCAGGAAGAAATACAAGTTCCCCTGAGGACACCTAGCATGTTTATCAGTCACCCCCTCTGATTTGGCCCATTTTAACTCAGCTTCAGAGTACTATGGCCTGTTTAGATAGGGTGCCACGAGCACCTTTCTGGGGACAGGGATGTCCAGATTGGCTGCCTGTTTGGCTGCCAAGTCCATAGTGTGGTGTTCTCAGGCCTATTAAGAGTCCCCTTTCTGATGACTGGGGCAGTGAATGATGGCCATCCTTCTTGGCAGCCAAACTCTCATAGTAACGCTAATATTTCTTGCAAATTTTTGATATCTCTTCCACCTGCTGTCAGGAGCCTTCTTTCTCTATATATGGCCCCGTGTACATGGAGGGTGGCAAAATCACAGCAGGAATCAGTATAGATATTGACCCATTTGTCCTTTCGCAATTCCAGAGCCCAGGGGAGGGCTATCAGCTTGGCCCTCTGGGCTGATGTCCCTGGGCAAAAGCGCCTCTGATCAGACAGTTTGATCTATCTTGACAACAGCTCTTCTCACCCTCCAAATCTCATCTATTACCATGCCGCTGTCATCTGAGAACAGGGTCAAATCAGAGCCCTGGAGGGGTGAATCTTGGAGGTCCAGTCATGCTGAGTAGACCATCTCAACTGACTCAGTGTAATCATGTTTACATGGCTCCATGGATGTGGGCAGCAATAAGGCTGGGTTAGGGTTAGGGTTAGGGTTAGGGATGGTTTTTAAGGTTAACCTAGGATCCTCCAGAAGGACCCCCTGGTATTGAGCCAGCCTGGTTTCTGAAGCCATTTGCCACTGGGCCCTTCAGTAGGGTTTCAACTGCATGGGGGGCATAAACCTCTAAGGTCTGTCCCAAAGTTAACTTGCCAGCTTCTTTCAGCAGGAGGGCAGTGACAGCCATGACTCAGAGGCAGGGAGCCTCTGCTGCCACATTGTCTAGCTTCTTAGACAAACATACCACAAGACAATGCCAAGATCCCAGAGTCTGGGTCAGAATGCCCCAGGCTATACTCTGCTTCTCATGTAGAAATAATTGAAAAGGCTTGGTGAAATCCAAAAGGGCCAAGGCCAGGGCACTCAATAACTACTCTGAGGGTGTTGAAGGCTAGTTGGCACTTGGGGGCTCCAGTCTAAAGGAAGACGATATCCACCTTTAAGCACCTCATACAAGAGCCTAACAATAGCTGCAAAATTAGGGATCTAGAGGCAGCAGTACCCTACAGTTCCCAGAAACTCTCTAAGGTCCTTTTTTGAGACTGGTTCCCTGAGACCTCAGATGGCCTGGGTTCAGGCTGTTGACAACATTCAAGTCCCATCTTTAAGTATGAACCCGAGGATTTTGACTGACTGTACACAGATTTGGGCCTTTCCCCTGGACACTCTGTACCCTTTGTCTTGGAGTAGGCTCAACAATTTTTCTGTTCCTGACTGGCATGCCTCTCTACTCTCAGCAGCCAGAAACAAATCATCAACATAGTGGAGTAAAGAGATACTAGGGGTTTCCTGACTAAAGGGCACCAAGTCCCTGGATAAGGCCTCCCTGAACATTGTGGGAGAGTTCTTAAATCCCTGGGGGAGCCTTGTGCATGCGAGTTGGCACTTACGTCCCTCCTTGGCTTCCTCCCACTCAAAAGCAAACAATTCTGGAGACACCAAAGACAAGGGAATGCAAAAGAAGGCATCTTTTAAATCTGGCACAGTGTACCAAGTCTGAGATGGGGGAAGGAGGCTAAGGTATAAGGGTTGCGGACAGTGGGATTTAAGGTGATGACCAATGAATTGATGACATGCAAATCTTGGACTGGGTGGTGTTCATTTCTCCCTGTCCTTCAAATGGGTAGGAAAGGGGTATTCCAGGGGTACTGGCATTCCCTTAAGATCCAAGCCTCAAGCGACCTGTGGATACAGGGTTTAACTTCTTTCCTAACTTCCATGACCATTGGGTACTGCCTAAGGCAGACTGGCCTTGTGTGTCCCATCAACTCAACAACAACTGCGGGCACATGTGCTGCCAGCCCTGGGGGATTGTCTTCAGCACATACCAAAGGGAACTGGTGAGTAGAAAAGAGGAGACCAGAGCTGGAGAGGGGGAGTTTCTCTCCTCCCAGAGGCAATACTCCTCACCTAAGGGCATGGTTACAGTGAGCAAATGGGACAAGATTTTCTAGAGTGAGGGTGGTGTGCTGTGGAGTGAAAGAAATCTGAGTTTGTGATTTCTGGGGGAGGTCTCAGCCCAAAAGAGGAAAGGAGCTGTCAGGTACCAAGAGAAAATAATGACTAACCAACTGTCATCCCAGCTGAACCTGTCAAGGCTCACAGAACAAATAGGTGGAGGTTTCCCCAGTGGTCCCTTGGACATGTCCCTTACATTTTGTAGTTGGCATCACTGGCTGGGTAACCATGGAAACCTCTGTTCCAGTGTCTACCAGGAACTTGACTGTCCTTCCTCCCACATCTACCATTATTGCGGGTTCCCCAGGGCCAAGTAACAGAGACCCATGACCCCCTCATTTTGAATTTTCTTCTGTTTCAAACACCAAGACTTTCTCCCTTTTTTCTTGAGCAACCTGGGCCACTCACTCTTAAAATGTCCTTTTTTTCTTGCAGTAGGCACACTCATCTGGGTCTAAAGGGAAACAGTGCAATCCTGGCTTGGGTTTTTCCTCTTTAGATCTTTGTTTTGTATCAGGCCTAGTTGCCTTCCTAAAAGCTGTCACCAAAATCTGAGCTTGGTCTTTCTGTCGCTTATTTTTCTTTTTTTCCTCTGTCTTCTTGGTCCTCTCTTCTCTATTATGATAGACCTTTTGTGCTACCTCCACCAATGGGGAGATGCTCATTCCTGCAAACCCTTCTAGCTTCTGCATTTACACCTTCTGTCTGGGACAGACTGGGTGACAAAGGCCATGTTGACAGTTCAGACATTTTCAGGAGCCTCCAGATCAAATAGTATATAGGTCCAGTGGGCCTCTAAAAGCTGCTCAAGATAAGCTGTCAGGCTTTCAGTCAGCCCTTGGAAGACCTCAGCTACTTTATTCAAATTGGTCGGTTGACAGGCAGTGGTGACCAGGCCATGGTGTAAGGCCTGATGGTGTGCCTCAAGGGCCCGCATACCATCTATAGTGTCTGAATCCCAGCTTGGGGCCTTCTTTGGCAAGACCTCATGTATAGCTTCCTGCTTATCATGCTCTGTCCCCACAGTCTCTCTCTTACCATGGTCCTTGGCTGCCTTCCAAATTTTCTCTCTCTCCTCTGAGGTAAAAAGGGTCAGTAACAGCTGCTGGCAATCATCCCACATGGGCCAATGTGTGTGAGAAACTGATTCAAGGAGAGTGATAAGGGCTCAGGGCTGCTCAGAGAAAGGTGGGTTTTGAGGTTTCCAATAACATAGGTCACTAGTACTGAAAGGGACATAAATTATTACAGACCAAGTCTGTCTCTCTTCCCCAGCCACCAGCACCTGGTGCAAGGGAAGGAGGGGTGCAGGACCTGAAGGCACTGAGTCCCCAGAGGTGCAGTCTGGCCCCACCTCTGGTGACTGTTGCTGCCGAGCCTGGCAAGTGAGCGGGTAGGGTGAGGATGGGGGAGCAGCTGTGGTGGGGGCATAGCAAGGGGATCATCCTCCTCAGGGGCAGAGGGGAGGACTCATTGTCACAACTTCTAAGAGTGTTCTTTTCCCTTTAAAAGAGGATGTGCTCAGGGGACCCACATACACATATCCGAACCCAAGGTGGGAAAGGTTTGGACTACACATAACCAAGAATCAATATAAGGAAATTTGTCAGGGTGGCTGGGCTTGTCTGTAACCACATTCCAAATGTGCACAGTTGCCTGAGGGTCTAGACTCCCTTCAGGTGCCCATCTAGTCCCAAAAGATGGCCATTCCAGTTCACATAATTTTCTCAGCCTCCCTGGGTTCATCTTCACTCCATAATCGTTCTTGAATCTGTCAAAGTTCTTAATCACACATTCTACTACAGTGGGTTTAGAAGGGGTGGCCCCCATATTGATGTTTTGAATTGGTGGTAGATCAATTATCTCCTACCTCAGTCCCTCCCAAGCCCACTCTACCAGAAATCCAGAAGTCCCAGACTCAGCAAATTGGAGACAGCTGGACACTGGTGACCACTTTTACCAACTGATCTTTATCAGAGTCTCAGGTCTCATTGACAGTGAAGAAGGGTCCAGGCAGGTCAGATAGGAGTCTGATGCTCACAGTCACAAAGGCAGCAAGGATGGAGTTGGCAGGCACCTGAAATCACAGGTTCAGGGGGTAGTGACAACCACACAAATCACCACACACAAAACAAAACTCACAAACATGAAAAATAAGTATTTCTAGTCCCAGGAAAACAAACCTGACCAATTAAAAAAAAAAAAGAAAGAAAGAAAAAAGAAATAAACAAATGAGATGTTGGGATCCCTGACAGGACTCCCACAGCTCCCCAAACCCTGACCCACATGGGTCAGGACAAATGGCAATTGACCACTGTGCCCAGAAGTCAGGCCCACAAAGCTCACAATTCCAAAGTTCAGGCAAAGAAGGTTCCTGGATGAGCCAAAAGCAAAGCCAAATCTTACCAAGTGTGGTCAGGAAGCCTTGATTATCTCACTCCATGGCACTTGATCCCTCTCTCTAGCCTATGGTCCAGGTGAATGGTTGAACTCAGCCAAGGCACTGGTGGCCTTCCAGGTCACAAATTTGGGGTCCAGGCTGGTGCTTCTCTAAAGGGGGTGTCCACATGAATCTTGCTGGGCCCTCCAAATGTTGTGGCAAAGGCACTTATTTAATTGAGTCACCCATGGAGGCCAGATGCAGAGACAAGCAAGTTTATTGGGGGCCAGCAGTGGGCACCCAGTACATGACTGAGCACCAACCCCAAAGGGCAGGAAGGAAGGATAGTTCCTTCTAATTTCGGATCTAGTTCTGGGTCTATGGGGGGTGCTGATATGATTTAGTGCAGCTATAGAAAGACTATGAAGCATGGGCTTAGCTTGTGACAAAGGAACAAAGGTGTTCAACATTTTACATAGGGGGCAAGCAGTCTTATGACAGAGCACAGGGTGGTATTGTGTTAGGTAACCATGACAACATTCAAAAGAAAAAACTTAAAGAAACAGGAACTTAAGCTTTAAAATGGAACTAGAACACAAAATGGCATTGATTTAGTTTTCCTTCCCATATCATTATGTCCAGGCGTAGACTTATTTTGGTTATGGTTAACTGGAATTCTATATGCCTCATTTACTGTATGTCACATTCTTTTCCCATGCTTGGGAAATTTTCTGCTATTACTTCTGAAAATAGTCTTTTTATGTTGTGTTCACTCCTGCTGTTTCATTGACACCTATTAGTCTTATATTATTCTTTTTTGCATCGTCTTGCAGCTGTTAATTGTTATTTTCTGGTTCCTTGTTATTTTAAGAGATCTTTCCTTTCATGATCCTTTTTTTTACCCGAGAGATTATTTCTGACCTGATTTCTTCTATGGCCTAATGGAGTTGTTTCTTTACTTCAGTTGCTATCCTTTCACAAATTTCAGGTATGTAACTTCCAATTTCTTCTATGTTCATGTAGTGGATTGACAACTAGTGGTCAACTTATAACCCTCAGCTGAACTGAGTAGGCATGGTGCTGGGTGTGGGAGGCCCACCTGGGGACTGTTACCAGCAGCACAAGAGGCAGAACTGGAGAAGAGGAAGGGAGGCTGTTGGGACCTGAGAAAGGCTATTGGGAGGTGGTGGAAGCTGTAGGAGCTGCTGGTTCTGTTGGAGCATCTTATCATACTGGTTTTCCTGATGAACTTGGCTGTTTTTATCCTCCACAGAGCTTAGGACTTTGTTGGAACTGAGAATAGCTTTGGTTCATTTTGGGGCATCTCTTGTCCTCACTTTGAGCATCACTTCCTGGCTCTGGAGGGGAAGATGGTGCACAGGTCAGTCTCCTGGAGAAGCTTGCTGCATTAGCTTTCCTGTCAGGAACTCAGCCATCTTGATCATTGGAGGAGCTCAGGACCTCACTGTTGCTGAGGATGGATGTGGTGCTTTTCAGGGGAGCTCTGGTTCTTACTTTGCACATCACTTCCTGGCTCCAGTTCAGATCCCTCAGCTTGCTAGCACAGATCTTTCATCCCACTGGTACAGACTTTCTAGATTCCACCACTGTCTTTTAGACCTTCATAGTGCAGATTTGTGAAACAGGTCTGCATGAGATATTGTTATGGGCTCTGGGCCTCCAGGTGGATTCAAGGGAGGCACTATTATGAACTCTAGGTCTTCAGCTGGACTCATGCAGGACATTTCCATGGGATCCAGGCCCTCAGCTGGGTTCCTTGGTCTTGGTGTGTGGGCATATTTCCTGTACTCTTTTGTATATCATTCTTTGGCACTATTATAAATAATCATATAAAATATGTGTCCTGTATTATATTGTTTTCCCTTGCAAAAATATCCCCAAACCAACACAGTTCGTGTCTCCTGGACTTATTGTGGGTGGGCTGGAGATCTGGGATTGCATTTTACTCCTTCATCTTGTCATTCTCTGGGCTCCTCTGGCAGAGCAGGTTGACAGGTCCCAGGCACTTCCTGTGCTGGCTGCCCTTCCTGCAGTATAAGGGCATGGGCTAGGCCCTGGGTTCTTCTCCCAAACTGGTTACCAAGCCCTGGGTGCTTACCACACTGGCTGCCCTGCCAGAGGTGCAGGGCAGGTGGGTCAGGTACTGCGTTCCTCTGGCCCAGCCAGTTGGCAGGCCCCAAGCACTTCCTACACTGGCACCCTTCTCACAGTGGAGGGAAGATGGGTCAGGCATTGCATTTCTCTGGCCCAGGCAGTTGCTGGTCCCCAGGTGCTTCCTGCACTGGCTAAACTAGAGATTTTTATAAGTAAATAGATGCAACTTGAGACCATAAGTGAAATAATTCAGACCCATATGTGTAAACATCATACTGTCTCATTAGTGCGAGACACTGAAAAAGAAAATAGGATCCAAAATGTACAATAGATATGAACTTGGAAAAAACTGCAAAAGAAAAGATAAACTGATGAGGGAAAGGAAGAAAGGGGAAAACAAAAATATATCTATACACAAGATAGTTAAGATAGTTTTACAGCGAAGTTCTCTGAGTTCCTTGAAAAAAATGCTTTGTATTAATATTGTTGGACAAGATATCATGTCTATATCTTGTACACTTATTAACTAATATGAAGACAACAATATGCAATGTATCAACTATTGTCCCACTAACCTGTTTCAAAACTTGGTTTCATTGTTTATTTATCTTCTCTTTAAAATAAAAAAAGAAAATGACTTGTTTTGTTGTCCTTGTAACAAATGGTTTTAATTGTTGGGTTCACTGTTAGGGTGGAAACTGCAGCAGTCTGTGCTGAAGGTTCTTGCTTTGCTTTGGTAATGACATGGACGGCCAAATAGCTCCTTTTCTGAAGGAACAAGGAAGATAATCTTGAAGATGAATAGTAATAATCATTTTAAAAGGAGCAGAAAACTAACATATCTTTTATCTCCTTGGTGGTATGAAATTTCTATCATACAGATTCCTCTTATATCAAAAGTGTATTTCTTATAGTGTTCTTAATATTTTTCAGTTATTATAAACATCTTATAACAAACTTGACTGCAGTTGCTTGAATTTTAAAGTGTTCCCATTTTGATAAAGAACTTGACTGACTGCCAACAGACGTCTGAATAACCTTGAATCAATGTTTTTATGTTAAACCAAGACAGATCAGAGAAAAGAGCAAGTTAATCCTGTAAATTTAAGAATTTGTAATATAAAAGAAATGTTTTAAGTGCCCAAATTAATCAACTCAAATTGAAAACCAAAGGTACATTTATCAATTAGTTAAAGTTTATAATTCGATTTTCCCTATAAAACTTCCTTAGACCTCTCAGGACTTTTTAGCCATCCACCCCAGGTTGGAGCTGCTCCATCTTTAGATACTTGTTGGTAGTACAACCTGTGTGTCCTAGTACACTAAAGCTAAGTAGTTTTTTTGTGTCTTTTCCCATTGCAGCATAAATTTAGTTTTGTTTTATAGACTGATTAGACTGCTTTCTCCACCACCATCCCCCAGTTCCAAGCTGAGCCTAGGCAACCTTGGGCATACGTATTTATTTTGTGCACATACATATTTATTTTTGTTTTCTCTTGTGCCTGAAGCAGGAGTTGATGACTGCAAGCTCCTCCATGATGGATATCAAGCTAATTGAACCAAGTTCCAAGTTGAAGAGATCTCAGAGATTATTTCCCCTCTGTCATGTGCCCACTTAGTTTTTCTCTAATTTGTGTTGTGCCTGTCTCGAGAGCAGCAAATTGAAATAGTTACTAAAAGAGTCTGTAGCTCTGACGGAGTTACAGTTACATGAATAGCTCAGAGCAGTTGCTGCAAATTTTTAAAGTAAAGTTTTTGCTCTCAGTTCGATTTCTGGGCCATCCTTATGAACACAGATAGCCTGTCTAGCAGGGTGTTTCGTCAACAGGAAATCTATTGAATTTACTCATCTACTTCATGTTTGTGTTCAAGATTATGTTGGGGTCACCAAAAGTAGTTTCCCCAGTTAATATTTGGGCTCCACAACCAATATTGGGCTCACCCAATTGGTGATGATAGCACTGATCTCTGATGACTCATGTCACATGATGAAAAAATACTCATGACACAAAGAAAGGGCTGAAGTTCACTCTGTTTATTCAAGGAATATTCTGTCTTAAGTACATGAAGAGAACAAAGGCTCTTAGACATAATCCAAAAGATAATTTGAGAGAAGCACATGTGACACTTGAGCTGGTAGTACTGGGAACTGGCTGATAGACTAGAATAGAAGGTTTGGGAATGCTTGATGACTGCACAGAAAAACTGCTTACATCCTGGACTACAAGCCTACAGCCTCCCTCCAAGTAGTGCCACAATCAGCCTGCAGAGTCCTCAGCTGACCTGTCAGGATGCCCCACTTCCACATCCGAGATGAAAAGCACTTCACATATACATTTTGAGTGCTGACTTCCACACATTTCTTTATTTCTGAGGTACCAGGGACCCCAGCAAAGACCCAGATCTCCTGTTTGATGCTACAGTGCAAGACTGTAAAGAAAAACTCAGAGACAAGATAACAGTGAGATGGAGAACTGGGATGGTCAGTGCTCCGTGCTAAGCAAAGACCTCGAACCAGCCACATTCATGGTATTTATTTGTATTTATTCATGGTTTTTATTCATTTCTACAGAATGGGGTGAGAAGGCCACGTGTGGTTGCTGGGGATAAGATGTGATGCAGTCAGGACTTGTAAAGGAGGGAACAAAACATTCTTGTATCAAGAACAGAAGAGACCAGGAATAGCTCATGGTTAATGACTAATTCATTTTTCAAGTGAAATGAACTACAATTCCAGGAAAGGAATTTGGGAAGAGTCACTTATCCTCAGCTGCCGTGATGTCTCATACCAGAGCCCCACAGCTTCACGGACTATATCTCTGCTCTCTGCTGTGGTGTTGGTGGGGAGAAAATGGTAATCGCCATCTGCAGTGCTCTTCTGAATCATGTGGGCTTCAGCCTGACTCACTACTTAAAATAAGCCAATTGTGGAATGAACTCTTTACATCCCACACTGCCTACAGCCTGATCTGGGCCTAGTTAACAGGCTGGTCGCCCACACTAGGGAGATGTCTCACTCTGCCCAGCCCTGGGGGAGCGTCCCACCATGCTTTCCATGACTTCTCACAGTTTGCACTCCAGCTCCGTCAAACATGTGACCTGTTCATCTATGACCAGGGTCTGCTCTAGCAGTTTCTGGCCTCGGTCCTGAAGCTATTTCTTTGCAGTGAAGCTCAGAAATTCCCCTCCTGAGAGCAGTCACACCAGCACAATTGGCTTTAACCTATTGCTGGAGTTTGGTGACTTCTCCTCTTGAGGGATTTTGCTTCAAGAACAGCTGCATTATCTAGGGCTGCCAATGGTCATGGAACTTGAGGACAGCCCATGAGTCTTGCAGACACATCTGGTCCTGGCATTTTTCCTCTTTGGAACTGGAACAATCTTCTCATCCTAGTAGTCCATTGTCATAGAGGAAATATACCTTAACTCTTGTAGCACTTCATGCACTCATGAAATACTTCATGAGTGGCTCTGGAAGAATTCGTATATCTCAGTATATCTCATGTACACCATCAATCACCTTTCCTGGGAATCAAGCAATGGAATCTACATACTTCATAAGAATAAAGTTTAACAGTGACAACTTTATTCCCACAGCAGCAAGGATGTCTGTATGATGAGCTGAAGAATGGTTTCTCCTTTCTGATTATCTCTTTAGGAGTTGCTGTAACTTTTTTCCAACACTGAAAGAGACTCTGCCTCTTGTTGGGTCTCACCTCCTGGCTATTTTCATTATCTCCTGGAGCCTGGCTCTGCTAGTTGCTCCTGTCTGGGTTCACAAAAAACTATTGACATCTTGGGAGCTTGAACCTCCTGCCCTGCAGTGAGGGGACTGGAGTGCTTCCGGTGCAACACATCCTCCATCACCACTTGGGAGGGGCCCTGGTGAGTATCCTGATTTCTAATTCAATATTGGTTTTGGCTTGTGTAGCTAAGAGCAGTGACTTCTGTCTGAAGCACAAAATGAAGAAATGTTGGCTTCAGCATATCTCTGTCCACAGAAGTGTATTCATTGACACTGGCAGACTCAGGGAATGCTGATAAGACCTCTTGCTTAGCATTCCTCTCTCCCTGCTTCCAGCTCCATGGATTTCCTAGAACCAAAAAGGCTGGCTTTGTGAACGGAGAAGGCAATATTCTTCGGACTACACTGAGGGAACTGAAAAATGGGGTGGGTGGGCCTTTGTGTGATCTGTGACCTTAAGGTTAATGGCCCCAGAAGTAGCGTTGGGTAGGATGATACTGTATTATCAAAATATGTGTGAATGAAAATGTCATGATGAAACATTATTATGTATAGTTAAATGTACTACTATAAAACATACCTTAATAGGAAGTAATTAGGAATTGATGAAATTACCCTCATTAGTTCTTATAAGGGAAGCTCATTATGGGGCTGGGGATTTAGCTCAGTGGCACAGCGCCTGCCTGGCAAGTGCAAGATCGTGAGTTCGATTCCTGGTACTGGGGGGGAAAAAAAGAGAAGCTCATTATGAAAGAGAACACCAGCCCACCCCATCCTCTCTGATTTCTTGTCATGTGGCCTCTCCCTCTCGCACATGTTCCCACCACGATCATATGAAACAAGATGTGAAGCACTTTGGGTCCACATCAGTGCCGGTACCATCATGGTGCACTTTCAGACTCCAAAACTACGAGCTAAATAATCCTTGTTCCTCTACAGCAACGAAGTAACAGTGTCCTGTTACATATTTTGGGTTGTTCTCTCAATCCCCAAGGTAATATATTAGGATTTAGCCTCTTCTATTTATAGTACTACCTTTATAACTTTTAGTGGCAGAAATAAAAGCAAGCTATACATATATGAAATGGCTTATATTTTATCTTTCAGATTATATGCATATGATTTCACTTCTGTATTTTCCTTTTATTCTTGTTGAAGTACACCATTTCTGTATGTAAGAAAATAATTATGTTCTTTTAGTTCTGTATCTAAAATAGAAATTGTGTTCTTTTAAATTTCAGTTGATTAGTTAAATTTCTTCACAATGATTTTGCCTGTTAATAGTATAGCAAGAGGTCCTGGAAAGATTTTTGTTCCCATATCTGAGCATCACTGAAAAACAACTGAGAAAAATGCAATGTCTAATAAATATTAATAGATACTCAGCCAAGAATAGTATATGAAAAAACCTACATCATTTAAAACTTCCACAAAGGAAAATATGGCAGAGTAGTGATCAGCAATAAAATACATCCTCTCTGGGACCTGAAATTTAGGCCTGGAAACCTGGGACCTGGAAAACAGTAGCTTGGTGAAGAGAAAAAAGTAGATATCCAGGAATTGGGAGGAAACTGACAAGTAAATTAGAAAATTCAGAGAAGCTGGAGAAAAGCCACACAACACAGAGAAAAAAATGAAGAAGTCTGGAAGTTCACCCCAGCTCCAGGGAGGGGAATTGGTCTCCACTGACACAGGTAAGCCTCCAGGGTAGGAGTTCCAGGTCAAACAATGGATACACTGGCAGTACGGGTCCCAAGAAAAGCCCATGGCTGTTGTAAGCAACAAAAACATCATAGGGTTTTACCCTGAAAGTGACTCCCTCTGCACAGCAGGCTAATGTTAAATCTAATACATAGCAGCTGCCATATTAGCAGAAAGTGTTTAATTAGACACCATTTTGGGAAAATGATGATTACTTAAAGACAGAGCCATAGAAGAATGATAAATTTCAGCATTCCCAGCATTTCTCTCTCAGTGATTCGGGGAGAGACACCTACAAGAGACAGCCACAGAGAGGGTGCGAGCTAGACGTACATCCCTGATACATTTAAGCTCAGGAGGGGTAGGGCCCCGGCTGAGGCCCTCTATCCCTGCCCTCTATGGTGAGAAGGGAGGCCCCGTGTGTGCAGCTTACAGGGGAGGCTGGAGCTGAAAGCGCTGGTGTGAAGTGCAATGGTCAGCCTGGACATTTGCTCTGCTGCCTACAACAGCACAGGTCAGAGTCCTGGTTGCTTTCCCCAGCTACCAACATGAGAAAGGACAGGCCTTGGCTGGGAAGGTAGCCACAGCTTGCGGGGAGTGGGCAAAGGCTCCTGGAGCAAGGGGCACTCCATAAACCCCGGGCCTGTAAAACTATGCAGAAAAAAATATGTCATACTGGATTTTAATTCAGGATAAAGGGGGAAACTACTCATTCAAAAACACAGAGGAAGCTGGGCATGGTAGTGCATGCCGGTAATCCCAGCACTCAGAAGGCTGAGGCAAGAGGATTGCAATGAATTCAAGGCCAGCCTGGACTACAAAATTGAGTTCAAAAGTGAATTATTTTTCAGCTCCTTCCCCTACCCTCTCTGTAATGTCCCACCATCCCTTGGTCCCTATTCTGTTGCAAAAGATCTATGTTCTGTAGAAAACGGGCCCTATTTTCTATTGCTGGCCTGCACTACACAGTGAGACCCTGGCACAAAAAAAAAAAAAAAAAAAAAAATACAGAGGAATATTTTGGGGAGCTCACTCCTTTTTTATCATTTTTTCCTTTAGGGAGATGTTTGGGAGGTTCTTACACAGAAGTAACATCAAGAATAACAAGTGGAATTATACCAAACTAAAAAATTTTTGCACAGCAAAGAAAACAGCCAACAGAGTGAAGAGACAATCAGCAAAATGGGAAAATAATTCTACCAGCTATTCCTTCAACAGAAAACTAATACCTAGAATATGAAAGGAACTAAAAAAAAATAGATTTCACAAAATAAAAACCCAATGAAAAAATGGACAAGTGAAGTGAATAGACTTGTCAGAGGAAGAAGTACACATGTCCAATAAATGCATGAAAAAATGTTCAGCATCACTGGCCATTAGAGAAATGCAAATTAAAACCCTGAGACTTCACCTTACTCCAGAAAGAATGGCCATCATCAAGAAATCAAATAATAACAAATGCTGGAAAGGCTGCAGGGGAAAAGGAATTCTTCTACATTGTTGGTGGGAGTGTGAACTAGTATAATCACTATGGAAATCAGTATGAAGAGTCCTCAAAAAACTTAAAAGTAGGGGCTGGGGATTTAGCTCAGCGGCAAAAGCGCCTGCCTGGCAAGCACAAGGTCGTGAGTTCGGTTCCCAGTACCGGAGGGAAAAAAAAAAAACAAAAAAAAACCTTAAAAGTAGAAATTCCATTTGACCCAGATATTCTCCTTCTAGCTATCTTCCTTGAAAAGTTGAAGTCATCATATTATAACAACACATGCATATTACTGTTTATTTCAGCCCAAATTAGAAGAGTTAAATCTTGGATGCAGTTTATATGTCCATAACTATATGAAGGAAAATGTGGTATTTATACACAGTGGAGTATTACTCTGCCATGAAGAAGGAAAAACTTGAGTCTTTTGTAGGAAAGTGGATTGCCTTTGATGCCATAATGTTGTGAAGTAAATCAGACACACAAGTTTAAATACTGCATAGTTTCTTTTATGTGAGAAATCCAAAATATAAAAAAAGGAAAATACAGACAATAGAAAATAGGGCCTATTTTCTATAGAAAATAGGTCTTTTGCAACAGGAATGGGGACCAAGAGATGGTGGGATTGGAGAAAAAGGCTAGAGGAAGGAGCTGAAAAATAATTGTTATGTACATGTACCAGCTCGCCACTAGGAATGTGATCGTTATGTACTGCAAACATGTACTAATAAAAAACAAAACTTGAAAAAATACCTTATGATCTCACTTATATCCATAACCTAAAACAGCCAAATTCACACAAGCAGAGCATAGAATGGAGGTTGCCAGGAGCTGGCGCAATGAATACATGACATGATATGGTTCAAAGAATACAAAGTTTTACGCACATAAGAAGAATAATTTCTAGGATGTACTGTACACAGTGGTGCTGATAGTTGAAAATACTGCAATATATACTGGCAGTTCTCTGATGACAGATCTTAAATTTTGTCAGTACTTCACAGAAATGGTAGCTTTGTAAAGGTGGCTTCGCTATACTGATTTTCTTTTCTTGCAGTGGGACCTGGTATGTGAATCTCAGTCACTGAATTCAATGTCTAAATTCCTATTCATGACTGGAATTGTAGTGGGAAACATCCTATATGGCCATTTAACAGACAAGTAAGTGCTTCTGGTTTATAGCTCTCTCTACTAGTGATATTTTCATCACTTTATGAGTCATTCATTCATTATTAAGTGTTTATTTTCAAATTACAGTGTTTGGGGGCTACCTTGTTCTCAAGGGCCAACAAACATAAATGGAAATTTTCAGTCAGTGGTGAATGAAGTTTCAAGTTTCATTTCTGTGTTCAAGACTGTCTTAGTGACTTTTCTCACTAATTCCTCTGTGGGGAAAAAGGAACTCTTCTTCAGCATTAGTTATGAAGCATTTGTTACGGCTTCATTTCTTAATGATAGGCATTCTTACTGGGGTGAGATGAAATTTTTTTATTTTAAAGAGAGTAGTAAAAGAAGAAAAAGAACAATAGCAGCATAACAACATCAAAAACATAAACAAAACAAAGCAACAATATGAAAAGTGATACAGGGTTTCAAAACAAAATGATAGGAATTAACAGTGGTTGTTATATTACATAATGTTATCTTCAACTACGTTGCTCAGATTACCAGATGTATGAATGTAAGATTGTTCAAACCATTAAAGAGCACAGAAAAGTAATTATTAGATAAAATATTAAAGATAATACAAAGTTTCACTTGACAAGATGGTAGGAATTCACCAATGGTTGTTCCATTGCATATTGTTGTCTTCAAATCAGTTGCTCAGATTATCAGATAAAAGCGTGAAATACTGGTCAGAACATAAAATATTTTAAGCATTAATTGTTCCTTTCAATGTACCATCAGATATCAGCAGTATAGTTATCCAAAATATATGTATATATGTAAAAGAAAAAATATTA
>NW_004955599.1:178613-185162 GCF_000276665.1 Chinchilla lanigera
TTTTGATGATAGTCATTCTTTCTGGGGTGAGATGGAATCTCAGTACTGTTTTAATTTGCATTTCTCAATGACCAATGATGTTGAACATTTTTTCATGTATTTATTTGCGACTAGTATTTCTTCATCTGAGAAGTGCATATTCATCTCAGATGCCCATTTTTGGACTGGATCTTTGAATTCTGGGGCCCTGATATTTTTTAACTCTATATGTTCTAGATCAAAGTCCTTTGTCTGAGGGGCAGTTGGCTAAATTTTTTCCCAATTTGTGGGTTTTCTTTTTATTTTATTGGTGACTTCTTTAGATGTGCAAAAACTTTTCAATAAGATGAACTCCCAGTTGTTGGTTCCTTGAACTATTTCCTGTGTAGTTTGGTTTTTGTTCATGAACTCTCTGCCTGATCCTATATCTTCAAGATTTTTACCTATTTTCCCTTCCAATAGATTTAGTGTTTCTGTTTTAGTACTCTGATCTTTGATCCATTTTGACTTTAGTTTAGTGCACGGTGATAGACTTGGGTCTAGTTTTAGCCTTTGGCATGTGGAAAGCCAGTTTTTCTTGCACCATTCATTAAAGAGGTTATCTGTGTTCCAGTGAGCATGTTTGGCCCCTTTGTGAAAGATAAGGTGACTGAGTGTGTTTGTAGTTGCGTCTGCATCTCTAATCTGTTCTATTGATCTTCAAGTCTGCTTTTTTGGCATTATCATGCTGATTTTATCTTGGTAGCTTTGTAGTATAATTTCAAATTGGGGATTGTGATACCTCCTGCCTTGTCTTTGTTTCCTAGGATTGCTTTTGCTATTTAGGTCTCTTTTGGTTCCATATGAATTTTAGTAATATTTTCTCTAGATCTGTGAGGTATGCTAATGGTATTTTCATTGGAATTGCATTGAATTGATATAACAGTTTTGGGAGTACAACCATTTGCATAATGTGGTGCTTTCTATTCATCAGCAAGGAATATCTTTCTATTTTTTGAAATCCTCTTTGACCTCTTTTTCAGAGTACTGTAATTTTCACTGTATAGATTTTTTTACTTCTTATGTTAGATTGATTCCTAACTATTTGAATTTTTTGGATGCTACTATGAAAGGTATGATTTTCCCTTATTTCTCTCACAGTTCTCTCTCCTAGTTTGTTGTTTGTGTATGGGAATGCTTTTGATTTTTGAGTGTTGACTTTATATCCAGCTATGCTACTGAACTTGATTAATTCGAGAAGTCTTTTGGTGGAGTTTTTTGGGGGGTCTCCATGTACGGTACCATATCATCTGTGAACAAAGATAATTTCACTTCTTCCTTTCCTATCCTTATTCCTTTTATTTCTCTCTTGTCTAATTGCTCTGGCTAGTGTTTTCAGAACAGTGTTGAACAGGAGTGGTGACAGTGGAAATCCTTGTCTTGTTACTGATTTCAAAGTGAGAGCTTCCAGTTTTTGTCCATTTAGTACGATGTTGGCTATTGGTTTGTCATAATTGGCTTTTATCAGCTTGAGATAAAGTCCATCTATGCCAATTTTCTGTAGGGTTTTTATCATGAATAAGTGTTGGACTTTAGCAAAAGCTTTTTCTGCGTCTATTGAGATGATCATGTGATTCTTGTCTTAAGCCCTGTTGATATGGTGTATTACATTTATTGATTTGTGTATATTGAACCATCCCTGCATTCCTTGGATGAATCCCACTTGGTCATGTTGTATTATCTTCATGATGACTTGCTACATTTTATTAGCTAGTATTTTATTGAGAATTTTTGCATCTATGTTCATTAGGGAGATTGGCATATAGTTCTCTTTTTTGGTTGGATCTTTTTCTGGTTTTGGTATCAGGATAATTACTTGCCTCCAAGAATGAGTTTGGGAGAATTGCTTCCCTTTCTATTTCTTTAAAGAATTTGAGAAGAATTGGTGTTAAATCCTCTCTACATTTCCTGTAGAATTCAGCTGTGAATCCATCAAGATCTGGGCTTTTTTTGTTGGTAACTTTCTTATTACATTTTCAATTTCATTGGCTGATATTGGGTTACTTGGGATTTTTATATCTTCTTCATTCCGCTTTGGTAATTCATATGTATCTAAGAATCTGTCCATTTCTTCTGTGTTTTCCACCTGATGAGAGTAAAGATTTTCAAAGTAGGTACTGATGATCTTCTGAATTTCTACAGGATCTGTAGTAATTTCATCCCTTTCATTCCTTATTGCATGGATTTGAGTTTTTTCTCTCCTTTTTTGATAAGGTTGGCTGAGGGTTCATCAGTTTAATTATTTTTTCAAAGAACCAACTCTTTGATTCATTAATTCTTTGTACTGTCTTCTTAGTTTCAATTGCATTAATTTCTGCTCTGATCTTTATAATTTTCTCCCTTCTTCAGGCCTTGGGATTAACTTGCTCTTCTTTTTCTAGAAGTATGAGGTGCAGAATATGATTGTTTGTTTGTGTTTGTTCTGTTTTCCTGATGTTGTAATCCACTGCTATAAATTTCCCTCTGAGGATGGCTTTCATTGCATCCCACAGGTTCTTGTAGTTTGTACCTGCATTTTCATTTAATTGTAAATAGCATTTTATTTCTACTTTAATTTCTTCTGTGACCTATTGGTTGCTCAGGAGGGTGTTATTTAATTTCCTTGTGTTTATGGAGCTTTGTGAATTTTTTATCATTTATTTCCAGTTTCATTGCACTATGATCTGATATGCAATAAGTTTAATACCTTTGCAATTACTTAAGCATGTTCTATGTGCTAGCATGTGATCTATTTTAGAGAATGTCCCATGTGCAGCTGAGAAGAAAGTGTATTCTAATGTTGGGTGGAATACTCTGTAAAGGTCTACTAAGTCCATTTGTTCACATATTTGGCTTAGTTCTGTTATTTTTTGCTGATTTTTTCTAGTTGATCTATCTCTTTGTGACAATGGGGTGTTAAAATCCCCTGTTACAATTGTGTTCTTACTTATTTGATTTTTCATGTCTGTTAAAATTTGCCTTATGTAATTTGGTGCTCCTACATTTGGTGCATATATATTTATGATTGTTATCTTTTCCTCTTGCAGTTTTCTCTTAACAAGAATATAGTGACCTTCTTTATCTCTTTTGATCATTGTTGGCTTGTAGTTCACCTTGTCTGCAAACAGCTACTCCTACTTTTTTCTGGGTTCCTGTTGCATGGAGTTTTCCATCCTTTGACTTTCAGTCTATGGATTTTCTTTGGAGTTAAATGCATTTCTTGTATAAAGCCTATTGTTGAATTTTTTTCTTGATCCACTCTGCCAGTCTGTTTCTTTTGATTAGTGAATTGAGGTCATTTACATTAATGGTTATTACTGACATGTATTGACTTATCTTTATCATGTTATTCTCCCACTGTTGGTTCTGTGCTTTCTCCCTCCGTTTAATTGCTTACCTTGCTAGGTAGTTCCTTTCTATTGTTGGTCTTGAGATTGTGGTCATTTTTATCTCTTTGCAGAACTCCTTTCAGTACTCTGTGTTGGATTGGTTTGGTGGTCATGAATTTCCTCAGTTGATCCTTGCCATGGAAGTATCTTATTTCTCCATCAATTTTGAAAGATAGCTTTGCAAGGTACAGCAACCTGGGTTGGAAATTATTTTCTTTCAGGACCTGAAATACTTCACTCTAAGCTCTTCTTGACTTGATGGTTTGTGTTGAAAAATCTGCTGTGATTCTAATGGGTTTTCCTTCATAGGTGATCTGCTTATTTTCTCTAATGGTTTTTAGTATTCTGTTCTTTTGATGAATGTCTGGGACCTTGATTATTATGTGTCCGGGTGTAGATTTATTTTGGTTATGGCTAATTGGGGTTCTATATGCCTCACTTATGCGTACATAAGGTTCTTCTCCCATGCTTGGGAAATTTTCTGCTATTATTTCTGCATATAGTCTTTTTGTGTCACTCATGTGACCTCCTGCTTTTTCTATAAGCCTGACATCTATCAGGCTTATATTGTTTTTGTTTGCTTCATCTTGCAGCTGTTGAATTGCTCTTTGCTGTTCCCTTATTATTTTTAAGAGATCTTTTCTTTCACGATCACTAGCTGCAATGCTGTCTTCAAGGTCTGAGAGTTTATCTTCCCTTTCGTTCAAGCTGTTCTTCCAGGTTCCAATGGAATTTTTAATTTCTGAATGTCTCTTTTGACCTGTTTCATGCATTGTTATTCTTTTTTTTTTTTTTTTTTTTTGGTTTTTCTCTGGTACCAGGAACCGAACTCACGACATTGCGCTTGCCAGGCAGGTGCTTTGCCGCTGAGCTAAATCCCCAGCCCTGTTATTCTTTCTTATTCTGTTCATTCACGGTTTCCATCATTTTTCTGTGCTCCTCTATTTTTTATCTATGTCTTCTTTTGATATGCTGAGCAATTCTTTCATTATGGTTGTCATTTCTTTTTTTACCTGAGCAATTATTTCTGATCTGATTTCCTCTATAGCCTGATGTAGTTGCTTCTTTACTTCAGTTGCTATAATTTCAAAAATTTCATGTGTGGGACTTCCATGTTCTTCCATGTTGATATTTTCTGGACTTGTTCTGGTGGGGTGGAGGACTGAGATTACATTTTGCTTCTTCTTCTTGTAATTTTCAAAACTTCCTAGGTTTCAGGGTCATTCCTGTGATGATTATGGGAAGCAGAGTACTAGGTTTTGGGCTCCTAGAAAGCCAACCAAGGCTTCCCAGTCCAAGGCACCTTCCCATGTGGTTGGGGGTGGGGCCAGAGGACCTGGGCTTCCAGACAGCTTGCTGAGACTTCCTGAGTCCCAGCACCTTCCCAGGATGGCAGTGGGAGGCACAGCCAGGGGTCCTGGCTCCCAGACAGCTCACCAAGGCTTCCCAAGTCCAAGGCCCCTTCCCATAATGGCTGCAGTGGGTGGAGTCAGGGTCCTGTGCTCCCAGACAGCTCACTGAGGCTTCCTAAGTCCAAGGCACCTTCCTGTGATGGGGGGGCAGAGCCAGAGGACCCAGGCTCCCAGACAACTCACCAAGGCTTCCTGATTCAACACTTCCATTCTAAAAGTTATAAACAGTGAGACAGCAAGGAATGGAAACAGAGCAAGAACAAAATTCAGTAGAGCAAATATTAAGTCTTGTAACTCACTTCTGGCATCCCTGGTAATCTGTGCCAAGGTGGATGACCACCCCTATAGCACTGCTGGTTGTTGTAGATCTCATGGTTTCTCTCTGGGGCCAGCTCTGCTCCCTCCTTGCAGTTTTCCTCAGAGAATCTACATTCCTGACTTCTCCAAACTTCTGGGTTCTCTACAGCACCTTTGGCCTCTCACTCACAGCTTCACACTCTGCCCTTCAGAGGCAAAATGTCTGGCCTTCCCAGGTCTTCTCCTGAAATTTGAGTAAAATGCTTCTTAGCCCCACAACTCTTGCATTCTGCATGCACCTAAAATCAGCACTATGTGGATGATGCCAAGGCCTTCTGCTGGCTGGAGCAGTAGCCAGGCTTCCTTCTCTCTTGCTTGTAGAGGGTCAAGTGCCTGGATCACTAAGTAATCTGAACCCAATCTTGAGGAACACATTCTTTAGGCCACCACACTCTTTCTGAAACATAGTGCTCTGAGGCTCACTTCTCAAAGCAGTCTTTCACCTGTGCAACTCTGAGGCTGCAAAGGCTGGAGTCCTGCTGGTTCTTGTGATGTTCTTGGGCCATCTTTTCTGTTGTATTCTTCTGAAATACTTGCATTTTTCTTGATAGACTTTTCAGCAATCAATTTCTCCTCTGTTCCATCTTTGCAGGCCACAACTTTACTGGGGCTTCCTTTCTGGCCAAATTCAAAATGTTTTAAATCATTCTACTGGGCTCTTTGCTCTTGATTGTCAACATAAATTTGGCTAAAAGCCCCCAGTAGTAGCCATTCTACTGCCTTAACATTAAACTGTCTTGAAATTTCTTTTGCCAGATTAATTGTTTCACTGCCTTTAACCTCAGTCTCAAGCAGTCTCCGGACATGAGCAAAATGCTGACAAACTTTCTGCCAAGCCATAACATACATCATCTGGAGTCCAACAAACAAAGCAGTCCTTCTTCCCAGAAGAAATCTCTTGAGCCTGATCTTTACTGGCATCATTTCTATCAGCATTCTGGTCTTCTGAACTTGACCAGAATCTCCCATGAAGTACAGCCTAAGGTGTTCCCAATCTACTTTCAGCCAGCATCTCCAAACCTTTCCTAACTCTTCCCCTTCCCACAAGCCAGTTGCAAAGGCTCTTGAGCCACATGGTCATCTAATGTCACAGAAAGACCCCACTTCTTTAGTACCAAATTCCATCATAGTTACTTTTCTCATTGCTGAGACAACTGAGAAAAGAGATTTTATATTTTCCTGGGAGTTAATATTGACTTTAGTTTTTCTGGTTCACTTTGATGCTTCTTTTGTTTTCTCTTTCATTCTTTCCTCTCTTGTCTTCTTATTCAGTTTCCAAAAGCTTGGGTGAAAACCATTTGTCCTTCAGCCTTCCTCATAATATCTTTCTCTTCATTTATTTCTCTGTTTTCCCCTTACCCTTCTTAAATTCCCTCCACACATATTCTCTCTCT
>NW_004955599.1:188318-197783 GCF_000276665.1 Chinchilla lanigera
TACAAAGTAAGCACCCTGGCTTCCTGCTGAGTCACTTAGCCAAACCTCTAGACTCCCCAAGTTGACACAATGTTTCAACCATAACAGTTACCTACTATAAGGAATTTACAAGCACCAACAAAAAAGGATTTTTTTAAAACTATAACATGATAAAATGCAAAAACTAGATGCAACCCCAAACCTTCAGCCAACCCAGGGCAAGTCTAGGTGGCAGTGAGGTGGAGGAAGGCAGAAGCTACCAACTGAATTTTCTAAAATGGTAGTACAGAAAGTAACAAAATAGATAAATGAAGCTATAAAAAATCAGCTCAGAAATAATTTATCACATAAAGAGTTGATGACTATAAAAAAGTACTTGTTAGTGAATCTAGAGTAGACACAGATTTAAAAAATTAGAGGCATTCTTATATACGTATGAATTACTAAAGCTGAATCAAGAAGATATAAAAATTCTCAATAAGCCAATATCAGTTAATGAGACTGAAAATGTAAATAAAAACCAAAAAAATCCCAGGCCCTGATGGAATCACTGCTGAATTCCACAAGAAATTGAGAGAAGACCTAAAGCCAATACTCTTTAAACTCTTTAATGAAATTGAAAGGGAGGCAATATTCCCTAACTCATTCCTGAAGGCAAGTATTACCCTGATACAAAACCCAGAGAAAGATACAACCAAAAAAAGAGAACTACAGGCCAATCTCCCTAATGGACATACATGCAAAACTCCTAAATAAAGTACTAGCAAACAGAATTCAACAAATCTTCAAAAAGATTATACACCATGTGTCATGGTTTGGGACTTATTTTGCAAGGGGAGACAATATAATACAGGACACATGTTTTATAAGGTTATTTATAATAGTCACCCAAAGAATGATATACAAAAGAGTGCAGGAAATATGTTCACAAAATATAGACCAAGGAATCTAGCTGAGGGCCTGTATCCCATGATAATGTCCTGCATGAGTCCAGCTGAAGACCTAGAACCCATAACAATGCCTCCCATGAATCCAACTGGAGGCTCAGAGCCCAAGACACCATCTCGAGCAGGCAAATTTCACACATCTGCACTGGGAAGTCCCAAAGGTCAGTGGTGGAATCTAGAAAGTCTGTGCCAGCAGGATAAAGGATCTGTGCTAGCAAGCTGAGGGATTTACACTGGAGCCAGGAAGTGATCCTCAAAGGAAGAACTGGAGCTCCCCTGAAAGGTACCACAGCCATCCTCAACAACAGTGAGGTCCTGAGTTCCTCAGATGATCAGGATGGTCAAGTTCCCATCAGGTAATCCAACTCAGCAAGCATCTCCAGTACACTGGCAGTGCACCATCATCCCCTGTGGAGCCAGGAAGTGATGCTTAAAGTGAGGACCAGAGCTCCCCCAAAGTGAACCAAAGCCATTCTCAGTGCCAACAAGGTCCTGAGCTCCTCAGAGGATGAAAACAGCCAACTTCACCAGGAAAGCCAGTGTGATAAGCTCCTCCAAGAGAACCAACAGCTTCTTACAGCTTCTACCAGCTCCCAACAGCCTTTTTCAGTTCCCAACAGCCTCCCTTCTTCTTCTCCAGTTCTACTTCTTATGCTGCTGGCAACAATTCTCAGGTGGGCCACCACACCCAGCACCATAGTTATTCAGTTCAGCTGGGGGTTATAAGTTGACCACCAGTTGTCAATCCACTACACCATGACCAGGTGGGATTTATCCCAGGAATGTAAGGATGGTTCAACATACACAAATCAATAAATGTAATACACCACATCAACAGAGCCAGAGACAAAAATCAGATGATCATCTCAATAGATGCAGAAAATTTTTTTACAAACTCCAGAACTCATTCACAATAAAAACCCTAGAGAAAATTGGAATAGATGGTCTTTACCTCAAATTGATAAGAAACATCTATGACAAACCAACAGCCAACATCATACTAAAAGGACAAAACTGAAAACTTTCACTCTAAAGTCAGGAACAAGACAAGGATGTCCACTATCACTGCTCCTTTTCAACACTGTTCTGGAAACACTAGCCAGAGCAATTAGACAAGAGAGAGAAGTAGAAGGAATAAAGATAGGAAAGGAAGAAGTTAAATTATTCCTGTTCACAGATGACATAATACTCTACATACAAGACCCCAAAAAATCCACCCAAAGACTCCTAGAGTTAATCACCAAATTCACTTGCAAGCTGGATACAAACTCAATACTCAAAAATCAATAGCATTCTTGTACACAAACAAAAAACACACTGAGAGAGAAATTAGGGAATTACAGCTTTCACAATAGCACCCAAAAAATGAAATACTTAGGAATCAATCTAACAAAGGAAATAAAATATCTATACACTGAAAATTACAGTACTCTGAAAAAAGAGATTGAAGAGGATTTCAGGAAATGGAAAGATATTCCTTGCTCACGGATAGAAAAGCCAACATTATAAAATGTACATATTCCCAAAACTATTAAACAAATTTAATCTAATGCTGATCAAACTACCATTAGTATACCTCACAGATGTAGAGATAATATTTCTAAAACTCATCGGGAACCACCAGAGGCCTAGAGTAGCAAAAGCAATGCTAGGCAACAAAGCCAAGGCAGGAGGCAACACAATCTCTGACTTGAAGTTATATTACAAAGCTACTGTGATAAAATCAGTATGAAACTGGCAAAAAACATAATTGAGGATCAATGGAACAGACTAAAAGATGCAGACACATCTACAAACACACTCAGCTAGGGGCTGGGTATTTAGCTCAGTGGCACAGCACCTGCCAGGCAAGTGCAAGGTCGTGAGTTCAATTCCAGGTACCAAAACAAAAAACCACACTCAGCCATCTCATCTTTGAAAAACGGGCCAAACATGTTCGTTGGAGGAAAGATAGCCTCTTTAATAAAAGGTGCTGGAAAAACTGGCTTTCCACATGCCAAAGACTAAAACTAGACCCATGTTTATCACTAAAGTCAAAATGGATCAAAGATCTAAACATTAAAAAAGAAACACTAAATCTTCTGGAAGAGAAAGTAGTAGAAATCTTGAAGAACTGCCCCTCAGACAAAGGACTTCTATCTAGAACATATAAAGAATTTTTAAAAAATCAGGCCCCCAAAATTCAAAGACACAATTTTAAAATGAGCATCAGGGATGAATACACACTTCTCAGATAA
This sequence comes from Chinchilla lanigera, assembly GCF_000276665.1. NCBI lineage: Eukaryota > Metazoa > Chordata > Mammalia > Rodentia > Chinchillidae > Chinchilla > Chinchilla lanigera. The sequence continues at coordinate 191,482 of NW_004955599.1, forward strand.
ACAAATACAAATGGCAAATAAATATGTGAAAAATGTTCAATATCATTGGTCATTTGAGAAATACTAATTAAAATAACATCGAGATTCCACCTGTCCCCAGAAAGAATGGCTATCATCAAGTCAACCAATAACAAATGCTAGTGAGGCTGTGGGGGGAAAGGAACCCTATTGGTGGAAGTGTTGACTGATACAACCCCTTTAGAAACCATTGTGGAGATTGCTCAAAAATCTAGGATTACAGGTCCCATTCAACCCAGCTATTCCCCTTCTGAGTATTTTTCCAGAAGAACTGAAGACATCATATCACAGTGATATATGTGCACCCGTGTTTATAGCAGCACAATTTGTCATAGCTAAATTTTGGGAAAAACCCAAATGCCCATAAACTGAGGAATGGATAAAAAATGTGGTATTTTTATTCAATGGAGTATTACTCAGCTATAAAGAAAGTTATTAAAAAGCTATAAAAGTTATAAAAAGACTCGAGGCTTTTGTGGGTAAATGGATGCAACTAGAGACCATACCCATAAGTGAAATAAATCAGACACCCATATGTAAGCACGATATTGTCTCCCTAGTGTAAGAAACTGAAAGAGTAAATAAAATCCAAACAGTACAATAGATATTGTGAAAGGGAAAGAAACTGCTTACAAGGAAAGAACAACTGGGATGAGGGAAAGGGAAAAAGAAAGAAGGAAGGGAAAATATATATACACACACAAGATAGCTAAGATAATTGTACTACTAATTTCTATTGGTTTATTGAAAGGAAGAGTTAATGCCCAAGTGTTGATTAATTTTACATCCCTATATCTGGTAATCTGAACAACTATTTTAAAGATAATAATATGCAATATAACAGCCATTGTTAATTTCCTATCATCTTGTTTTGAAATTCTGTACTGTTTTTACTGTTTTTTCCTCCCTAAATTAAAATAAAACAGAAACCCTTAACCTACTGGAAGATAAAAGTGTCATGTACATGTGCCCACTATCCGCTATGAATGTGATCATTATATGTCACAAACATGCGCTAAAAATAATAATAACAATAATAATGTATGACGCTTAACTTCATGTAGTCATATAAGATAAATAAATGAATCTGATGCTGGAAAAATAAATGGGGTTGAGGAAGGGAAAAAAGGAGGGAATTGAAACCTGTTATGTACCTGTACCAATCCCCTACAGAGAATGTAATCATTACATCCTGTAAACCTGTACTAATAAAAGTTTTAAAAAACAGTAACAATGAAAACGGGGTTAGAGGATGTAGAGGGGAAGGGGAAGGGAATTTGGGAGGGACCAGAGAATAAAAACAATTAATATATATTAAGTATACATACCTACTCCCTACATGTATCTTACTCTCCAAAGTAAGTTGCACACATGTCCTAATAAATAAAATGTCAATGTCTTAAACACTTTCCTCATCACTGGGATTCGATGTTCAACACCGAAAAATTAAAGGAGAAGAGACTTACTTTGGCTCATGTTTCAGAATTTTCTATCCATGTTTGCCCGAACATAGAAACTACATTGTGTAAGGGTCTGAGTGGAAGAAAGCTTCTCTTCATGGTGGCCATAAAGCAGAGAAAGAAGAAGGAAGCCAAGGAGGGAGAGATATACCCTTCCAGTCACACCTCCCATAGCTTGCCTCCCCCAACCACTCCTCCCTCCTAACAGTAAGTCAATTATAGTACTCCTGGGGCCCGGTTCTCTTCCAAAAGCCCTTCATATGAACACATAAAGCTTGTGGGGGACATCTAGGTATAAACAATCACAGTGAAGAACCAACAAATTCTCACTTGACTGTGTTCCTCCTCACCCTAGACAGGACAGGTAAGATTCCCTGTAAGTGATCTGGCATCCACTGCATAAAAATTTCCAGAAACTCCATTCACATTTCTATTTTATCATCAAAAGTAAGGAGCCAGTACAAAATAACTTCAGCATACTCTGATATCTTATTCTAATATTGGATGGGTTTGAAAGCCAGTCTCACAGACAGCAATTCTCATGTGGCCCAGGTATAAGGTCTTGGAGTCATTCTCCAACACTAACATAACTATGGCCAGTAAACACAGGTTTATAGTATTTAAAGCAGAGGGCTTCATCATAACTCCTCTGCACCGATACCATAAGCCGAATAGCATAAGCTGAGAATTGCAAGTCATTCTTGGTGTAAGAATCCTTAGTCATGGGGGCACGTCCTATCTCTAAATTCCCTTCATCATGGAATTTTCTCAGTGAACTTTGTAATCTTGTGTAATTTGTAGAGGAGGGACGACAAAGGAGCTAACATTTTTTAATAATTAACAAATTAATAACTGCCTGAGTTCTGCTCAAGTTACAGTGGTACCTCAGTTCACAAACTCAATTTTCTCCATGACCCTGGTCACAAACCAAACTGGACTAGAACTGAATCAAATTTCCCTATAATGTCAACATTGAACCTAGCCATTGAATTTGATTTAGTTCTTGTCCAACTCAGTTTGAAACCAGAATCTTGAAAAGAATCAAGTCATAAACCAAGGTATCACTATAATTTGATATGCACATTTGTGACCTCCTGAATGCCTTAGGAAATCTTTGTGAGAAAGTTATTACTATTTTTGTTCTCCTGTTCTTTCCCTGATCCTTTTTCTATTCCTTATTTTTCTTCTTCATGTTAATGAGAAGGAAATTGAGGTTTAGAGATATTCAGTCACCTTTCTCAAGGTATCTACCTAGCAAGGTGCAAAACCATTAGATAACTCCAGACTAGAAATCACATCTAGACATAAACCATACTAAATCAAGATCTCCACTGATTTCATCTTTAATTTAATTCTAAACATCTCATTCATGAAGAAACTACATGCCAAGACTTTCTAAAATAAGATGAGCCAAAAATTGAAATAAAGACTCAGAAAATTATTCACTAGCTTAAGATAGAGAAATGGTCTTTCTTCCACTGACAACAAGTGGAGAATCAACTTCAATTGCCCTGTCTTCCATGCCCATCTGGTTATAATCTAAATAACACATCATTTCATTTCCTTCCTCATCTGACTAACCTGCACACTCTGCAGTGCTCTGTCATATGTTTCATATGTCCTCACTGCAGAACTTCCCTGAGATTCTTTTAACTCCCAAATTCCTCTTTTCCACCCTCTTGACACCTGCCATTGCTTCTTTTATGTTTATATTTTCCACTGGAGAAAAAGGGCAGTCAGTGAGCCTGTCCTTTATGAGCTCTTGGTGCTCCTCACAATGTTCTTTGTGCTGTGACAACTGAATAATTTGCTGTTGCTGTCACTGTTGAAGGTTGTGACATCCACTGTGAAGGAGGAGATGGAGGCAGCCCAGAAAAAAACCTTCTCTGTGTGATGTGTTCCAGTCACCCAACCTGTGTAAACAAGTGTGACTCATCCTTCATGAGGTAGGTTTCACATACTGCCTTTTAAAATACTGGAGACATGAAACTGTTATTTCAAAAGATATAATTTGTTGCAGAAAACCAATTTTGGGACAAATTATTAGGAAGACAAACACAAGTGCTAAGGCTGGTAGTAGTCAAACAGCTTTGAAAAAAACTGATGGAACTAATTGTACGGTGAGTTTTGGTCATCACATCACCTAGCCCAGATCATCACCAGAGACTAATGCTGAGAACGTCAATCATGGCACAGACTTTGTTTCCACTTCCATGGAGGTAAAAGATAGATAGAAGTAAACAATAAAGTACATAAATATAAACAGCTGAATGATTATTTATGTATGTAGTTATACCTTTATCAGGTCACATTTAGGAAAAATTCTAAACCCTAGAAGATCCCATCATGTAACATGCACAACACCCTCTCACACCCGAAATAAACTTAGCAGAAATTATAGCTTGTCATCATGTAGCTATTTTATGATTATGAAATTATCACCTACAAAGAAATATTCTACAAAACTGATATGGCTTTATATTTTAACATCAACACTTGGCTTCATGGGGTAATATGATGTCATCTTTATGTTGTAAACTATAAACCCTTTGACGTGTCTTTTCTCTGTCCACTACAGATTTGCAACACGGCTGCCCTGTTCTGGCTTGATTCTCCACTTACATCAGCTGGGGGATAGCATCTTCCTTTTGCCAGCTATCATTGGAATAGTCAAAATCCCAAGCATTTATCTTGCTTTTTGGACATTGAATCACTTGGGTCGTCAAATAAGCCAACTGTTTTTTATGTTTGTGGTGGGAATCTTAATTCTGGCATTGTTGTGCCTCAAGGTGAGGAAAGAGCACAGGGCAAAAAAAGAAATCTCTTATGACTGTTCCCCAGAGGAATGAAAATCACATCTATGTGGACCTGAAGGAATTAGTCCTCAAGATTCCCTGAAACCAACCTTGGTATTTAGAAGAAAGTCTTCCATTAAGCTCCTGCGGAATGATCCAAAGGTCAGTATTGTTTGGCTCAGATATGTGCTCAGTCTTCTCTACACCATAGATGAGTCTGGAAACTAGTGCCACTTGTTCTTGAGCTTCTCTGGTCAGCAGTGGATCATCTGTTCTTTGGGGAATCAGACTTCACAGCAAGCATGTCAGATGTAGACCTAATAATTGTGTCTGAGGTGACCAGTCATTGACCCTATCCAGTTCTGTCCAATTACTTCATCTTCAGTGACAGTTTATTCCTTGGACTCTATGTAAGTATCATTATTAGGTCACCACAAATGCAACTGTGCTCTAGGGAGTCATCTCAACCCAAGAAAACAAAAATCCCTTGTTTTTAAGTACAGAAAAGCTATACAGTAGTAACAAAATATAGAGCATAAAAGAATTCTCTCTTAGAATTGGTTTTCTCTGAACCGAATGAATATACATAATGAATAGAGGAACCCAGGTGGTCTCTGTGCCTCATTGAGCTTCCCAAGTAGTAGTGTGCTTCACAAAGGCCCATACTAGTCACCTTCATTTCCACTGAATATCAGTAATGGCGCAACTTTGCTGCCATACAACAGACACCACTGTGATGTTTAGAATTCTCATTAGCTTTTTGTGTAGCAGAAAGCTAACTCGTTCAACTTTCCTTCCGCAGTTTCCAAAGTCTGACTTTTTCCTTAGCAGAAGTCCTTATTCTTGAATCCAGAGACATTATTCTAGATCAAGACATCTTCCAGCTTAGCTGTTAAGAAGGGACTTCTGTCATTTGATGACTGTCTTTTACAATGTTGACCTTATGTCATTATTGTGTGTATTGGTCTTAAACTCCTGGAGTACCTAGGTGCATCTCACACCCATCCATAATTTTCAGATCGGTGACACTCTGCATGAAGGACAGACATACACTGAACAGAAAAGAGGAAGGTGAATTCCTTCTGAACTCACAATCCTTTCTCCTTCTTTGGAAATCCCCAGAAAAACAAGGAAAGTTAATCAAAGTATTCAGAATATTTTATTCATCATAAACCAAATATGTAGATAAGTCACATTTCTCAGTTTATTAGCCATAGCACAAGTTCAACCTCTGTAGTTTCTCTACAACATATTTTACATTTGTGTGCATCTCCAACAGGGGTACTTTCCATTTGTGATTTGAGAATTCTGATTCCTTCCACTCAGATTTACTGACTCTCCCTGGTCTTCCTTTCTCCAGAAATGCAGACCCCACGTTTGATTTTGACAATTTTAGGAGCAGCAATTTCTACTGCCTCTGTTACCAGTTCTTTTACCCATGCAAATGAACTACTCCCCACCATTAGCAGGTACCAAAAAAACTTCTTGGTTCCCTGTGAGGGTAAAAATAGACATTTTCCAGTTCATTGACTCTTAACTAGGGAATGAAAGTTACAAGATGATTGTAATGATAACAACAATAATATAGTCAGTTTACTAACTGTTAGTTTTTGGCATGTACTTTTAACTCTGCTAATGTAACACCAACATACATTTCATGTAGTCTTCATTCACTCAAAAGATAGTAACTATGATTAATAGCATTTTTAAATCATAAAATGGTGAGTCAAAACCATATAAAATTGAGAGAAATTACTAAAAATTAGCATATGTAAAAATACATTATCAGCCAGGTGTGGTGGTGCAAGCCTGTAATCCCAGCACTTGGGAGGCAGAGGCAAGAGGATTGCTATGAGCTTGAGGCCAGCCTGGGTGCAATAGTCTGCTCAAGGCCAGCCTGAACTATAAAGCAAGACACTGTCTCAGGAAAAAAAAGTACATTGTCAACCAGTATAAGTCTAAACCTACAAAAATGGGGGAGAAAACTTTGCCAGCTATTCTTCGGAGGACTAATACTTACAATAATAAA
>NW_004955599.1:198980-207858 GCF_000276665.1 Chinchilla lanigera
GCACCAACTCTACACAATGAATACAAACAGTATGTACTGTTGTCTAAGTGTTAGGTCGTAGTACTCACTATAATTAAAACAAAATGATAAGTCACAAATTCCACTTGTGTGTTTTCACCATACTACTTTTGCATTGCTCTGTCTTCTCCCAGGGGAACAGCTTTAGGAATCACTGGAATTGCTGGCAGTACTGGGGCAGCCCTGACTCCCTGTTGATGATCCTAGTGACATATTCTCCACCCTTGCTCTGGATCATCTATGGTGTTTTCTCCACCCTCTCTGGCCTTGTTGTCCTCCTTCTTCCTGAAACCAGGAATCAGCTTCTGCTGGACTCTATCCAAGACATAGAAAATGGATGAGTGAACCCTACCACTGCCCCTTAGGGGAGTTGTGACTACAGGTCTGAGTGAGATGACAATATACCATTCAGAGCCAATGCATCCCAGGGAGGCTTAGACCTAAATTCTTCTCATGTGGTTAGTGCCTTTGGTTCAGATACAGTTCATCTGTTTAAGCAGGGGCCTCAGATGTCCCTGTAGGCTCTCAAGACCACACAAACCAGCTCTGCCCAGTCTACACCACTAGATTTCATGGTACATATGGCAAATTTAGGTCTCTTCTGCTCTCCCTGCCCTAGTGTAACACACACAGTCCTGAAGGAGTTTCACAAACATGCCCAAATATAAATATCAAACCTCATCCTGTAGACCTTGACCCCCTCTGCTGGTGAATGCTGGTAAGCTCTTGGCAGTGGTCAGTTCTGGAAGGCCTGAGTTTTTCCCTGGTCACAAAGTAATCTGGGGGGATCATGTGCAGGACTAGAGCCTTCCTCACAAGTGACAGTCCATCTCAGGCGAAGGAGTCTTGGTTGGTTGAGATTCTAACCACCTGGCTTTCACTGGGAATGAAAGTGTTGAACAAAAAAAAAGGCAAAGGGCTACATAAAGTGCCTTTGTAAGTAATGAAGACTGAGAAAGGGTTTTGAAACTTCTCTGACCTTCTCTTTCCTTTTCCAAAGACCCACTTGACTAAAGTATAAGTAGAGACCTTCACAGCTGCCTTATCAGATCTTACATTGTGAGTTAGGTCTTTATTCCTAGCATTTACTCAAACCCTCCTGGCAGGATTCAAGATTGGTACCAAAACTGGTGCATGAATGGTCATCTTGCCCTAAGACATGAAGACAGAGAAATGATAGAGAGAGAAGAGAGGGGATAGAGAGATAACAGAGACAGATTATATAGGTATATACAGGTGGTGACAGATGTAGATGATGTGTATAAATACAGACATATAATATAGATATAGATTGATAGATTACATAGATACAGCAGTAGATATAGACACAGATATAAATATGAACGACATACATAGAGAAATAGACAGACAAACAGATGGATAGATATAACTTTTTTCCTATTTGCATTTGTTTGTTGGTTTCTTTCTATTTGTCCCAGGATACAAGGCTCAAGAAAAAAAAAAAAAAACTGGAAGATACCTTCATCAAAGTGACACAGTTTTAAGAAATTCAAGGAACTGAGTGTTGATCAGAAAGCAAAGAAAAAATTTAAATCTTCCCCAGAGACAAGCAAAATTTGGAAAAAAATTTAAATAAAAAGATATAATGAAATAATGGATCCATCCGCAACTGTGATATAATTGCTAAGTATAAAATACCTATAAATAATCACAACTGAATATAATGGTAATACTTCAAAAGGAATCATATAACAGTATTTATGTAATTATAGATAACTAGCATGTTTCTGGATGAGAAAGTTGAATGATACTTACCATGTTAGCTCAGTGTAGGGCTGTGCACCTGCAGTCCCGGGTACTCAGGAGATTGAAGTATAAGGATACTGGGGGCTTGGAGCTCGAGACTAACCTGGACAACATAGCAAAAACTCAACAAAAAAGAAGACAAAAGACAACACGGACTCTTTCCCAACTGCATTTTAGGGTCGCTGGGGAAGTTGTTCCAATGACAAAAGTCATAATTTTCAAGAACTTAACAAATAGTTCCTAATTTATACAGAACTTAGTAATAGGCAAGATGGTTTTTAAAAAGAGGACCAGGGATGGGACTTGGGCTGGTGATGGAGACTACTATGAAGTGGCTCTGTGCAGGATTTTCTATTAACCAATTGGCTTTCCATGTTTACTTGTGAGTTGTCCAAAGCCTAGGCACTTTGTCTGGAGAAGGGCAATAGACTCAGTAAGTGAACCTCTATGAGTCATTAGTCACCACTGAGGCCTGTATTGGCCTGGGAGACTCTGACACCTCAAAGGACAAGATAAAGCCACAGCTGAGGATGTTTTGCTCCAACCCCAATTAACTAAAAGGAGACTGCAGCTGTAGGCTCCACACTCCTACTATAAATGCCAACCTAAATATAAGGTAGTTCTCCTGACTGACATACTTTACTAAGGAAAATATTTCTCAAGGTTCTGCTAGATTCCCACATTTTCTTCAGTATTGCCCTGCTTTGTTTGAAAACCAAATAAATACAGGCCACCTAGGAAGTTCCTGGTCTTCACCCAGAGAATCACAAATTCTTTGAGACGGTTGAATCTTCCTGGAACCCTAAAATCATTTCAACTGTCTCCTTTATTTAAGCCTCCACTGTCCACTTGTTTGGGAGGTTGCAGGCCTGATCAGCTGCAATAACTAAAGGATATTATTAACACAATAGGCTGGGCCTACTAGGGGAAGAACACGCAGGACTTTCTTGTCAGCTATAAGGGTCAGACCAGTAATAGCTGAGACACTTTCAGTCAAAAGATATCCAGTAACAGACATAGGATGTATAAATATTAATATATAGGGTTGGGAATATAGTTCAGTGGCACAAGCACCTGCCTGGCAAGTACAAAGTCCTGAGTTTGATTCCCAGTAGCCCCCAAAAAATAATATTAATATTTAATTGTGCGGTATGTAAATTACAAGAGGAAATGCCTGCCTATCAATAGATGAGTGCATAAAGAAAATGTGACATATAGAGATAAGGGCTGGGGATTTAGCTCAGTGGCACAGCACCTGCCTGGCAAGCGCGAAGTGGTGAGTTCGATTCCCGGTACCAAAAAAAAAAAAAGAAGAGAGATGTACCAGGGAGTACTACTGAGCCATAATGAAGTATAAATTTGAGCCATTTGTAGGAAAATGAATGCATCTTGAGACCATAATGCTAAGTGAAATAAATTAGACACCAAAGGTTAAATATCACATGGCTTCTTTTACATGAGAAACCCAAAGCATAAATAATTCAAAGAGCAAAATAAAAGATAAATGATAGGAAAGAGGAAAGTAGACTTTGCAAAGTAGGAAGAGGATTTAGGGATGGGAAAAGAGGAAAAAAGGAAGTGAAAGGAAAGCAAATATATTAAGATGCAATATGTATACATACCAATTTCCCAAGAAAATGTAATCATTATGTATTACATATATATACCAATAAATAAGTGACTGATAATTAAATCATATTCTAAACAAAAAAAATCCACTTGAATAAAAAGTTAAATGGAACAAATAAACCATAAGTTTCAATAGAAAATTTGGCTACCAAATTTAGGATTTTAAAAATGTTTCATTTTTAGGTTTTTGAGGAATCTCTATATTGATTTCTACAGTGGCTGTACCAGCTTACATTTCCACCAACAATGGAAAAGTGTTCCTTGTCACCCCACATCCCCTGCAGCATGTTATTATTTGATTTCTGGATGATGGCCATTCTTTCTGGAGTGAAACAGAATCTCAGTGTTGTTGTAATATGCGTTTCTCAAATGACCAGCAAGAATGAACTTTTTTTCATGTGTTTATTGGTCATTTGTACTTCCCCATCTGAGAACAGTCTATTCATTTCAGATGTTCACATTATGATTAGGTCTTTAAATTGCAGATGTCTAATTTATTTTTAGTTCTTCACATATTCTAGATATTAGTCCTTTGAGGACTAGCTGGCCAATTTTTAACCCATTTGGTAGGCTGCCTCTTCACTCTGTTGGTGGTTTCTTTGCTGTACAGAAACTTTCTAATTTTATTTATTTATTTATTTTTTTTTTTGGTTTGTTTGTTTTTTGTTTTTTTCCGGTACCGGGAATCAAACTCAAGACCTCATGCTTTCCAGGCAGGCACTGTGCCACTGAGCTAAATCCCCAGCCCCTAACTTTCTAATTTTATGTGATCCCATTTGTTGATTCCATTTGACCCAGCTATTCCCCTTCTAGGTATCTTCCCAAAAGAGTTAAAGGCATCATATCACAGTGATACATGCACACTCATGTTTATAATAGTACAATCCATATTAGCTAAATCTTCAAGTGCCCCATATTCCATCAACAGATGAATACATAAAGAAAATGTAGAGAGAAAGAGGGGGGAGAAAATGTGGTATTATAGACAATGGAGTCCTACTCTGCCATAAACAAGGATAAACATGCATCATCTGTAGGAAAATGGATGCACTTTGATACCATAATGTTAAGTGAGGAAAATCAGATACACAAGCTTAAATACTGCCTGTTTTCTCTTATATGCAGAATCCAATATAAAAATAAAGTGTAAAATAAAATGCAGACAATAGGAAATAGCAAGGTGGATCATTAGAATGTCGGAAGGGAACTATGGGAGGGGGAGAAAAAGGAAGAAAATGAGATTTTTAAAAAGAAAAGAAACAAGGGAAAGACTGTGAAGTGTTGTGTGCACTAAGACCCTGAAAGGAGTGTGGTTGTCATGTACTATAAACGTGTGTTTGAAAGTTACACAATGGGGGGTCCAAGGGTTGCAGGAAGGGAGGGGAGTGGAGACGGTTAAAAAATTAAGAAATATCATGGCGTGTGCCAATACCCCACAATGAATGTAATCATTACATACTACTACGTACCAATAAAGAAATAAAAATGTTTTAAATGTTCTAAATACTAAAGAAAGTGTCAGAAACGCAGAGATAGACATGTATGAGAACACAATGTCTCCAAGCAGATGACTGTAATTCTCCCCTTCTAGTTAGGGTGCATTTTGCTTCCCTTCCTGGATAAATGACTCTGGTGAGTAATTCCATTATTATGCTAAACAGAAGTCCTGAGAGCAACAGTCTTTGCCTTTTTCCTGCTCTGAGAGAAAAAGTTTCTCTTTTCACCATTAAGATTGATGTTACCTGTGGGTTTTTCATATTTGATTTTTATTACATTGAGATAAATTTCTTCTATATATAATTTGCTGAGAGTTATCATGAAAACTTGTTAAATTTCTGAAATTCAAATTGAATAAGGAGAAATACAGCTCCAAATCTGCTAGATATCAGATGCACCAAGCTTATGTCCCCCAAAATCAAGAATCCATTCCAAAGGACAGTGAAGAATAGGGAAGGTTTATTGAGACATAGCTCTTGAGAGACAGTCGAGGTCCCAGAAGTGTGTTGCCACCAAGGCCCTTGGTAAGGGATAATTTATATAGCAAAGTCACACTGTGGGTACATCATGGGTCAAACTACAATCAACCTGTAGGACTACAAGTATAGTCACCTACTAATATTGATCCCTACTGGGATGAGAAATCCCAATAAGAAAGTGAGTCATGTAGCAAGGGGACATGGAAATAACAAAGATATTTTTGGGAAGGAATGGGCCCAGATGCTCTAGTCACCCATCGGGGTGACTGATACCTGTCTAGACCTTACTCAACCAGGTGATACCAATCACAGTACAGCCTCAAGTTATTGTTCATCTGTTAGGCCTCATGTAGGCCTGCTCATTGAACCTTTGAGGCCTGGCCTTCAACAGATGAGCCTCCAGCCACAGTCCTGATGTGCTCTTGTCTTTTGCACTGACTCTCTTGAGGGTCTGTCACTGTCTGACTATTAATTTCTATCTAACTTAGCTATGATAAACTTGTTCTATTTTTTTTTTTTTTTCAGATTTTTTCTGCAGCTATGAACATGCTCATATGATTTTGTCCTTTATTCTACTGATGTAGCACATCACATTGATTAATTGTCATGTTTTGAACTATCTTTTACAACCTGGGGATAAATCTCATGTAGTCATGGTATATGATCCTTTAGTGTATTGTTGAATTCAATTTGCTAGTATTCTGTTGTGTTGTGGTCTTGAGGAATATTGCCCTATATTTTTATTTGTTTGGTTGATTGGTTTGGTTTTCTTCTGATATTTTTAACTGACTTTGGTTTCAAGGTGATACAGGCCTCTCCATGTTTGAGTGTGCCCTCTTCAATTGGAAGAGATTAAGAAGAATTGGTGTTAATTTATCTGTAATGTTTGATAAAATTTATCCTTGAAGCTATTTTGTCATGGGCTTTTTTAGGAGGATTTTGATTACTAATTCTACATCCTCCTCATCAGTCTGCCAGGCTATTTTCCTTGAGTTGGTCTTGGTAGGTTATATGTTTCAAAAATTTCTCCATTTCAAGTTGTCTGATTTGTTGACATACTATCATTCATGGTCTCTACTGATCAGTAGTGATCTCTTCTGTCATTCGTAGTTTCGTTTATTTGAATCTTCCTTTTCTTCCCTTAGTCTAGCTAAAGCTTTGTCCACATTGTCTATCTTTTCAAAAAGTCAAATCTTTACTGATTTTTTGCTATTCTCTAAATCCACTATAATCTTTATGACTTCCTTCTTTCTCCTAAATTTCAACTTACCTTGTTCTTTTTCAGATTGCTTTGGGATATAAACAGTTTGTTTATTTTAGGTCTTCTGTTTCAATGTAAGGATTGGTCAGTGTTAACTTTCCTACTCAGTACTTTTGCTACAAGCATCAACACATTGTATCTTCATATTTTCATTTTTGTCTTTTCTCTTTTGAATTCTTCGATAATTGTTCATGAACATGATGTTTAGCATTTACATATTTATAAATATTCTAGTTTTTCTTCTGCTGTACATTTTTACTTTCTATTATAACCAAATGACTGATGGAAAATATGGAAAGCCAAGAACTAAACACAGTGACCTGAATGTCCATAATGATTAGTAAAAGTTGTGGGTATGGGAGGAGGAGGAATAAAGGGGGTTGGATTTGGTCTATGCACATTGTATGTCTGTACTGAAATATCATGTGGAAACCAATTATTAGATACAATTAATATATGCTAATTAAAAATAAAATATTTGCAATAACAAAGCATTCACTTTTCTTGTTATAACAAAATATCTACAACCAAGTAATGTGTAAAGAACACAGGTCTATTTGGCTCATGGTCTGGATGCCAAGAAGCCCAAGAGAGCATAGCCCAGCAGCTGCTCTGTCTTCATGGGAAGAGCTCTCCTGCCTCCTCACAAGGGCTGAAGAGCATCTCCCTGAGATACAGGCCAAATGAAGAGATCAGCACCTCTCCCTCTTCCTACAAAACCACCAATGCCAGCACGGACTTCACCCCCAAAACCTTCTCACACCTTAAATTCTTCCCAAAGGCCCCACATCTCAACTCCTTTACATGTGAATTTGGAGATTAACACATGAACTCGGAGGAACATATTCAAACCACAAGGGGCATGTGGGTGTGTGCGTGTGTTTGTTTGTTTATACAATCGAATATTATTCAGCTTTCTGAATAAGAAAATTCTACCACTTATGACAGCATGGATGAACCTGGAGGACATTATGCTGAGGAAAATAGGCCAGGCACAGAGATACAAATGCTGCAGGATGTAATTCTTCTGTGTAATCTCAAAGAGGCAAATTCATGAAAGCAAAAATGAGGCTGCAGAAGTGGAAAAGGAAAAAGTGGGGCTCAGCACCCAGAATTTCGACTGGGTCTTCTGGCACCACCTGCTCCAGGCCAGGATCTGGTGAGCCTGAAAAGCAGCCCAAGTCTTCAAGGTGGAAACCCTGGTTCCTTTAATTGAGGTGTGACCCTAAGCGAGAAGAAATCTATTCTGTTGGCCTTTTAAATCCCACAAGAAATATGGAAGGATATGTAGGAGAGGACTATTGTGGGACCAGCAGGGGCAGCAGCGTTTGCACCATTCTGAGTAGCAGCAAACATGATAAGATTATTTTCTACAAAAGATGTCTAACATTGGAAGCTTCAGCATATGCTTGTAAAATAAAGTTACTGTCCTTTGGTGAAAATAAGTGTGAGTTCATTGGTAAAGTCATAGTGAAGATGAGGCCAGTTTCAGCAAATTCTTCACCAAGCTCGTGGGGACTGGGACCAAGGAGAGACCTTAACTAGGAAGGGTGTCAGGTCGCAGTTATCCCCTGGAGCTCAGCAGTTAATGAATATGGTTAGATTGCTGCAGCAGCATTGTGTTTCCATTGCAGAACAGCTCCAGTCGATTTGGGAACTATTGGGCACACACACATCATTTCACTGCACTCATCTTCTACATCAGGATAAGTCATCCTCCATGCTTTTTCCTTTTACAACAAAACATGACTGAAAAAGTAAAGGTTTCCATCGATAAAAGCACACAGCCACATGATGCAGGAAATACAACAAACTACAAAGGATGAGTGCAAGATTATGCCACAAAACCATTTGCCTTCTTCAAAATGATCTTAACAGTGCAGTGTCTTCTTTCTTACCAAGAAAGGAAATGACATCTCAAATACACCAGCTGCTGCCCTTCATCCAAAATTTAATGCCAAGGGCCAGGAACACACTGCCAACCACCTGAGGGCACTGTCAGTGCTACAGTGGAAGAACAGCCCATTTGCTCCTACTTGGAAAAGATTCTTTCTAAAAATATGGAACTGATGGAAAAGAAACTCATGGACTACACTGCTGGGCATGTTGGTGCACACCTGTAATCCCAGCACTGGGGAGGCCGAGGCAGGAGGATTACTGTTGAGTTTGAGTATATCCTGGTCTACAAAAGTAAGTTCAAAGCCTGGCTGAACTACATAGCAAGTCC
>NW_004955599.1:208268-220389 GCF_000276665.1 Chinchilla lanigera
ACTGGTGAATATACAAACTCCAGGAGCACACAGATGACAGAACTGGTTTGTTAATGGGCTTGCTGCAGAACCCTGACTTTCCATTCCCTGGGCTGCCTCTAACACATTATGGCTCTGGAAAAAGACTTTAAAATAGAGAGAGGTAAGATTCTTAATATACACATTGTACTGCAGATATTTATGACAAAATCAAAACCCAAAGAGGCTTTTAGAAAGTACTTAATGTCCTTTGAAGGTCATTGTCTTACATAAAGTGACCTCAATGTTCATTTTCACCACCCTTGTTATTATAAATCCACTTCTGTACACTAAGACAACGTAATACAGTCATTATTTTTATTTGCAATATTTTTCACACTTACAGAAACTTACGTACACGTGTTGCTTAAATGTTTAAAATGTTTAAAGATTTCTAATGCATCTCATTAGTCTGTATTGTATATTATGCATGTGCTTGATGGAGTTGAATTTTTTATTTATGTAAACACATTTTATAGTCTTAGTACTTGATAGAGTATTTCATTTTTTTCTTTGTCTAATTATTCTTGAAAAACTAGATACGTGGAACCTTTAATTCAGATCACTAATCTGCATTTTGTATTATTTAGCTGAGGTAATGAATAAAATGCAGTGTTTGGTATGGGTAAAATTAATTTATACCAAGACCATTAATATTATTTGTTTCATACAGCATAGCTGTAGGTAGGAAAGTAAAAAGTCAGAACTGGACTATTCTTTTTTAGGATTGCTATACTGGGCTTGGTGTTTCACATAAAAAACATTTGTTTTGTTTAATTTCAGTAACCTCAGACCATGTAAGAAAATGTTTCCTTTCTTGAGCTGATACAAGTTCTCCCACAGTTCTTTTCTGACAAGTGTGATGTTCTGAGAATGAAAAATGGAAGGAACAGGACCTATAAATCAAGAAGATTGCAGGTCTCAGGGGCTGGGGATTTAGCTCAGCGGCAAAGCGCCTGCCTGGCAAGCGCAAGGTCGTGAGTTCAGTTCCTGGTACCGGAGAAAAACCAAAAAAAAAAAAAAGACTGCAGGTCTCTTTAGCAGACTTAAATTTCAGAACTTATAACCATTGTATATGTGTTGAAGGGTGACATATTTGCATGTAAAAATAAATGCATCCTCTGAAAGCTACTTGTCTTAAGTAAAGAGAACTCTTTATTTTCAACTAAAAAAGGATGAATCTAAGGGTTCTCATGACATATTTTTTTTAAAAAGGAGAATGATAACTCTGTGAGGTGATGGATATGTTAATTGGTCAGGTTGCTGTGATGATTTCTCAATGTATATGTCTACCCAAACAGAAAACCGAGCTAGACATTGTGACATAGACCTATAATCCCAGTTACTTGGGAGGCTAAGATATAAGAGGCCATCCTGGGCAATTAGTAAGACCCTGCCCCAAAATAATAAATAGATAAATGAATAAATAAATAAAATGACTGGAGATGTACCTCAGTAATAGAGAACTTTCTAGTGAGTATTCTGAGTTCAATCTCCAGGACCACAAAAATCAGCAAATTCTATACCATAAATATATGCAATTTTTATTTGTCAATTATCTGATTAAATTTTAAAAGGTGGGAGTACTCAAACTTCCTGACTTCAAAACTAATTATAAGCCTACAAAACTTAAAACAGGATGGTGCTGGAATAAGTATAGATATATAGACTAGTGGAATAGAACAGAGAAACCTTCACTTATATGGTGATTTTCTATAAAGTTGCCAAGAAAATGAAATGACAAGAGCATTATCACTGCTGAATTTACAAAACCTTTAAGGACTTACACACCAATACACCCCAAACTCTTCAATGAAATTGAAAGAGAAGCAGTGCTTGCAAATTTATTTCTGGAACCCAGCATCACTCTGATCCCAAAACCAGACAAAGATCCAACTAAAAAAGAAAACTACCAGCCAATCTCCATAATGAATACAGAGGCAAACATCCTCAGTAAAAAACTGGCAAATAGAATTGTTATGGCTTGTGCCTGAATGTCCCCTCAAATCCTCATGCAGTCAGGGGCGGGCTTCTAGATTTATGATTCACCCATAGTCCAATGCTGGGACTATGGGTGTGAGTTCTACACCTTCCTCTGGGGCGGATAGTTTGCATATGTAAGGGAGAGAAAGAGGCTGCTTGCTGCCACTCCTTGCTTTTGCTTGTTGCTTTACTGTGTTCCACCACCATGAATCTTTGCCCTCTGCCATGTGCCACTCTGCCTCGGAGCCAACCAAGTATGGACTGAAACCTCCACAAACTGTAACCTAAACAAACTTTTCTTTCCTTAATTTTGAGCGTTGGGCATTTTCTCTGGACAACGAGAGAAAAGTAACAAGACAAGAATGCAGTAAATCATCAAAAGGGCCATGCATCATGACCAAATTGGCTTCATGCCCATGTCGCAAAGATGGTTCAACATACATAAATCAATAATTGTAATCCATCATATAAACAGAAGCAAGGACAAAAACACAATCACATCAGTGGAAGCAGAAAAAGCTTTTGAAAAAATCCAACACCCCTTCATAACAACAAAAAAAAAAAAAAAGAAGAAGAAGAAAATAGGTGTAGAAAAACCTTATCCCACCAGGCATGGTAGCACATGCCTGTAATCCCAGCACTTGGGAGGCTAAGGATCATTGCAAGTTCAAGGCCAGCATGGGCTGCCTGAACTGCAGAGCAAGACCCAGTCTCAAAAAAAAAGACCAAAAAAAAAAAAAAACCTTACCTAAATCTAAAAAAGCCACCTATTACAAGATAACAGCCAACATCATACTAAATGAGGAAGAACTGAAAGCTCTCCCTCTAAAACCATGAATAAGACAAAGATGTCCACTTACACCACTTTTGTTCAATGTGGTACTCGAAACATTAGCCAATCAGGCAAAAGAAATCAATAAAAGGGTACAAATAGGAAAGGAAGACATGAAACTACCATTATTTGCAGGTTACATGATATTCTGCATAGAAGACCCAAAGAAATCCACCCCAAAAAACTCTTAGAATTAACAACAAATTCCACAAATGTAACAGGTTACAAAATCAATAAACAAAGATCAGCAGCTGAACCTGGTGGCACACACCTATGACCCCAGCACTTAGTAGGCTGAAACACGAAGGTGATGGGGAGCTCAAGGCCAGCCTAGGCCGTACAGTGAGACCCTGTCTCAAAAAACAAAAACTGATGCTGGGACAACCTGTCCATGCCCGCTTCTTTCCCTCTTAGACAGACAATTTCTTTCTCTCAATAAATTCTTCCTGCTCTTAAAAAAAATGACAGCACTCCTGCACAGTAACAACAATAGTGAACTCACTGAGAAAGAAGTTAGGAAAACAATACAATTCACAATAACATTAAGAAAAATTAAATACCTAGGAATTAATCTAATCAAGGAACTGAGGGACCTACAACAAAACCTACATGACTCTGAAAAGGAAATTGAAGAGGGCATCAGAAAATGGAAAGATGTCCCCTCCTCCTGCGTACAGAGATATAATATTGTCAAAACGGCCATATTCCCAAAATCGATGTATAGATTACAGATATACTGACACACAGATGCAATCCCAATCAAAATACCAACAACATTCCTCATGCTGGAGAAAACAATCTTAAAATTCATATGTAACCAGAAAAGACCCTTAGTAACAAATGCTTTCTTGGGCAACAATAGCAAAGCAGGAGGCATCACAATACCTGACTTCAAGTTATACTACAAAGCTACAGTGATCAAAATGGCATTATTTTGGCACAATGGAATAAAGTAGAGGATGCAAAAACAACCCCAGAGACATTCAGCTATTTGATCTTTGACAAAGGGTCCCTAAACATACATTATAGGAAAGATAGCCTTTTAGAAAAAAGTGGTGTTGGGAAAACTGGCTGTCCTTATGCTAGACCAATATCTCTCACCATGCACTAAGCAAAGAAAAATGTATCAAAGATCTAAATATTAAAACAGAAACGCTTAAAGATAACATGGGTGAAACTCTTGAAGTCATATGTATACGCAAGGACATTCTCAACAGAACTGAAATTGCACAAGAAATAACAGCAAGAATCAACAAATGGGATTACATTAAATTGAAAGGCTTATGCACATAAAACAAAACAATCAACAGAGTAAAAAGACTACTACAGGATAGGAAAAACCTCTACCAGCTCTTTCTCAGACAGAGGACTAATATCTAGAATATATAAAGAACTCAAAAACTTAGACCCTCAAAAATAAAAGACCCAATCAAAAAATGGGCAAGTGAAATGAAGACACTTCTAAAAAAAGTAGTACAAATGACCAATAAACAAATGAAAAAATTCAACATCTCTGGCCATTAGAGAAAAGCAAATTAAAACAATACTGAGATGTCATCTTACACGGGAAAGAAAAGCAATCATCAAGAAGTCAAGAATAACAGATGCTGGCAGACTATGGTGGAAAAGGGACCCTCCTACATCACTGGTAGAAATGAAAATTATGAAACCTAGTGCAACTATTATGGAAATCAGTACAGAGATTTCTCAAAGAACTAAAGTTAGAAATTTCATTTGATGGATACACTTTGAAAGCACAATGTTGTGAAGTAATTTAGACACACAAGCTTAAGTATCACACGGTTTCACACATATGAGTAATTCAATATATAGTGTACAAAATATAAATATAAAAACAGTACAATATATAAAGTACAAAATAAAAAACAGATAACAGGAAAAATAGACCCAAAAAGCTATTGTAATACAGCAGGGACAATGTATCTAAAAGTGTACCTTGACTTAGTATAATTGGCATACATGTTTTATGTTTTTTGGCCTATTAATCTGATAGTTAATCTGTATGATAATTAGTGAAAGGTGCTGATTTATTCCTAACATTGCATTCTTTTTCTGGTTTTTTTTTCTTTTTTGTTATTTATCTCTTTGCCTTGCTAGATGTATTCATTCTATCTGCACTTTGGCCTTTGTTACTTTGTTGTCTCGACATAGTACATTCCTGAGTATTTTCTGGGGTGTTGGTTTGGTGTTAATATAACTCATAGGTTGTTCTTTTTTCATAGGACATCCTTATTTCTACATCTATTTTGAAAGAAAGTTTTACCAGATATTAGTCTGGGTTGAAATTTGTTTGCATTTAGGGCAATGCTTCGCTCCAGGCTCTCCTGGCTTACAAAGTTTGTGTTGAGAAGTCTGCTGCAATCCTAATGAGTTTATCTTTACATGTGATTTTTTTTTTCTATGACAACTTTCAAGATTCTACCTTTTTGTTGGATATCTGGAATTTTAACTAAGATGTATTTTCAGTAGCTTCTTTTTTCATTTTAGTTACCAGTAGATGATGCTCTGTAAGCCTTGCTTAAATGTATTTTGAAATCTTTTCTCATACTTGTGAAGTTTTCTAGTACGATTTTTGTTTGCTTTTGTTGTTTGAAACAGGGTCTCACTATGTAGTGCAGGCTGGCCTCAAATTCATGGCAATTGTCCTGCCTCAGCCTCCCGAGTGCTGGGATTACAGGTGTGCACCACCACACCTGGCTCTATTATGATTTTTGTAACAAATTTTTTATACCACATACGCTGTCTTCCAGTTTCTAACTCTAATTAGCCTTAGTTGGTCTTCTTAGTGTCATCTAGTACTTGTTGGATGAATTTTTGTTGTTCTTTTGTTTTTAAAACTTCTCTGTCATAACTTACCTTTCTGTCCTCAATTTCAGAAAACCTTGTCTTCTCATTTGTCATTTCTGCAATTTATTATACAATTTTTTATATCCAGTATTTCTGCCTGATGCATTTTTGTGGAATCTGAATCTTTGGCAAATTAGTTATTCAGGTTTTGAACAATTTTGTTCAGCTTTTCCAATTTTTTATTTGTTTCTCCCATATTCACGTTATTCCATACATAATTCCATAAACTTTTGGGTGATTTTCTCTTTGCTCTCGCCAAGCTTCTTTACTCTTCTTTAATCAATTTATAAAGCTGTGCTACCTGGTGATTGCTTTCCTCTCCACCCCTGCCCCCTCAACATTTTGTTGCCTTTTCTCCCATGTTCATGTAGACATATTTTTGTGCTGAGGGTTGAGATTAAGTAGAGTGAGGACAGATTATACCCAATATAAAGATATTTTAGTTAGAGGCTCCCTTCTAGCCATATGTTCATGACTTTATTTGCCCAGAGATATTGTTCACCCCTCCTGCTATTTAATTTAAGTGGTTTGGATGTTCTCTGTGTTGTGATGAGAAAATTACTATTGGTTATAATAGCATCAACAGAACTGATCATATATCACTTGTACAAGTTAAACCTTGCATTTACACTTTCATCC
This sequence comes from Chinchilla lanigera, assembly GCF_000276665.1. Taxonomy (NCBI): domain Eukaryota; kingdom Metazoa; phylum Chordata; class Mammalia; order Rodentia; family Chinchillidae; genus Chinchilla; species Chinchilla lanigera. The sequence continues at coordinate 214,609 of NW_004955599.1, forward strand.
TTTATCAATAACCTTCACAGCCTATACTATGATATTATTAGCATTTCATCTGTGATGTGGAAGGAGAGAGATAGAGGAACGGGTGAAAGAGAAGTGTAAGTTAGGGCTGGAGTGGTAGATAGGAGAAATAATAGGTAAAAAATAGATTGGGGTCAGTTTCCGTTAAAGGATATTTTATAGTTGGAGTGAAGGCTTAATGTTAAGAGTTTTAAGGAGATGTACAAGGAAGGAAGTGCAATTTAGGATTGAGGAAAGCTGTCAGGTTGTCAGGACCCGTTGATGTATTTGCACATCTGTAAGGAGGAAAAGAGGCAAGGGAAGACAAGGAGCTAGGTAACACAAGGAACAGCAAAAAGAATAGAAGATAGGGCAGAAGGTTAATATGAGAGAAGATGGGAATATAGGGGAAAAAACTTGAAAAAGTGGGAGAAATGAGAAATGAGTAAAAACATGTAAAAGTAGTCTTGCTACAGAAGCCAGAATTGAAGAAAAGGGATAGGGAGATGAGAAGAGAGAGAGCGACAATAACAACTAAATCAAAGTGAAGAAAAGTAACAAAAAAAATTTGACAGGGAATCAGATCTAGCACTCCAGTAAGATAACAAACACACAATTCCCTCGTGAGCACTATGCCATAAAGCCTGAGTGTCCACACAGTTTCCTGTCTTAGTTACAGTCAGACTGTGAGCAGCCACACACAATTCCACAGGGGGACATGCAGGGTGCACTAGGCAGGCAGGTGGCTGGGTGGGCACACTGGTGTTTGGTGGGCAGGCGGGTGCATGATCAAGCTGATTCCTGGCAGAGCCAGGCACCAGTCATCATTTATCCTCTCTCTGGCCAGAGTCCAGGGGAAGAGGGACTTCCCCACAGGAACACAGTTTTCCCATGTTTGAGGGTCAGGAAGCAGACTCTGTCAGCTTTAGTTCAGTCCCTCAAACCTTGTGACTCTCCCATCATGGCTGCTCCCCACAGCAGGTAAGGGCTACTGTGAACCAGCCATGGCAGCTCAGCTTCCTCTTTTCAACTATCCAGATGTTTGGCTTGATCTACGTCTATCATCTTTCCCATTAATTTTCCATTTCAGGGTGTAGGCCCCTGCCCCAACACTTCAGAAACACTTTTGTTCTCAGTGAATCCTCTCTGAACATCTCCTGCGTGAGTCCTCTCTAGTCAGCCATGTTGGATTTCCTCCAAGCACAAATTTTAGTGTCTACTCTAGAATGAAGAAAATGCTTTTAATCTCTTTAAAAGACTTTAAGAATCCTTTACTCTCATCTTCAAGATGTGAAATGTGCTTTCCAGTGCTCACAGCCTTACAGAAAACTTGGAGGTAATGAGATAAACACGAAACTGCCCAGCTCTTCCCTCTTCCTCCTCCACTGAGCAGAAGTGGGTATGTTCCAACCACCAGCTGCCACATGCCTCCTCCTTGCTGTCCCTTGGCCCCTAAGGAGGGACTGGGCAAATGGCCCAGTGTCTTCCACTACCTCTGATATTACTTCACAGGTTACTCTCGCTGGAGATTTAGTTCAGCGGCACAGCGCCTGCCTTGCACGTGCGAGGTTGTGAGTTCAATCCCTGGTACCGGAAAAAACAAAAACAAAAACACAGGCTACTCTCCAGGCAGAACTGACAGGCACAGCTCAGCTGACCACTGCAGTGCTCAAGTAGTGGGAAACTGCCCTTGATAAGATTAAGACCAGGAGGGGTCTGGGACCCAGTATTGTTACCCGTGAAATCCCCAAGCCCAGTGAACAATGAGCAGCATGGCAGGCCCTCCTGGAGATTCCTGAAAAGCTGAGCCAGTCACCATCTCAGCCTTGTTATTTTCATGAAGTGGCAGCTGTCAGTAAAGGAGCTGCTTCTTCTAACGTTCCACTGAACTGTCAGCAGGACAGCTGCAGTTCTCCTGGATACCCTATACCTACTCCAGATGCCTTCCTTGATGCAGCAGGCTTGAATTAACCCCAGTCCCAGAGGACACCATGGCAGGGCTGAACTTAGACCAATCCCTGGCCCACAAAATGTACAAAACAGCAAGAGCCCACTGCTCCTGCATGTAAGCAGCACCCCTCACACTCCTTGGGTTGGCCTAAGAGGCTCCTCCAGCACATTGACTCCCATACTGCAGCGCCACTGCTCCATGGTCCTGCTCATGATTCATTTCTCAGAATGCCTGCAACGTCTTGTAAATCTACCCAACATTTTTATCTTGGATAGTGTGGCCAGAGCAGGTCACATTAAAAGGGATTATAAGCACTAGGGCCTACTGGCCCACAGGTTCCAGAGACCATCAGCAACCAATAAAGACCAGCAAAGATGGGTAGCATCAACCAGCAGTGACCGGCATCAATGAGCATTGAACAGCATTGAGGACCAGGAACAAAAACTGGAGGTGGTGAAAGCCAGGGGTGTTGACTAACAATGGTGGCAATTTTGCAGCATCTGGCAGAGACAAGTGGAGACCTGCAGAGAGCTCCAGAAGCAGTATGAACTGCTGGGAGAACTGCAGAGAGCTTCCACGGGGACAAGGACCCTTTGCTGCCAAGCCCTGATGGGGCATCTGGGAGGTACTAAAAGCCCAAACACTGACAGCCATGGGAGCCCACAGCCAGAGCTGTAACACCAAGGGCTAGAAGCCTAAGAAATCAGCCAGGCTTCTTCCTACAGTGAGAAAAGTTAAGCAAATGTATGAAACACCTACAGTGTCTGGAGCATGATAGGTATACAACAGATATCAGTTCTTCCACTCCTCTGGGTCCATGGGTCTCATATATTGGATGTATTGACAGAAGAGTAATTTGATACATTCTAGATTTTTCCAGAAGCTCACAGTTTTCTTAAGTACACTGACTGAAAGAGGAGGGCAGGGGAGGACAATGGCACGTTCTCTTCAGGAGCTCTTCCCTACTCAACACTTTCAGCACCTCGGGCAGTTAGCGCTTTGGGCCTCATGCTGTCCACCACCGCTGAGATCACAGCGCCTGCTGCCTTCACTCCTTCCACCAGGGCATGCTCCACCTGCAAAGCACATCAGTCAACAGGGTAGTCCCTGCTTGCCCTCCCCCTACCATCCCACCATTTCCCTCCATGAGTCAGCCTGCCCGGAGTCTTCTCCTAGAGGAGCAGCCAGCCTGTGCTGCCCTCTCTTTCCAAAATCCTAGGGCTGCAGACCAAGCAAAGCCAGGATGATGGAGACAGACCTCCAAGGCAGCCAGCTCCCTTCCCCAGCAGGCATCTGGGGCTCCTGGTCCTTTTCTTCCCCAGAGCCATTCACACAGGCTCCACCCCAGGGCAGAGGACCCTTTGTAGGTACTCTACAAAGTATCTGCCTCTGCCTCTGAGGCCCTTATTCTACAAAAGGGACTCTGAATCAGGGAAATCAACTTGAACAGAATCACACAGTGCGTTGGTATCCAAACTCAGCTCTGGGTTGTGCCTTGTGGTTGCTGGGCCCAGGGCTTTACCCAATTATGCTCTAGAATCTTGGGTCTTCTTTTCACAGAAAAATATCAGTGCTTACCAAACCCCTGGGCCTGGTGCAAGGTCTCACATGGATGGCAAGTGGAGGGTGCCGAGCACTGACAAGGAAGATGCAGAAACCAAAGGGGAAAAGGGAGTGGGTAGAAGCTGCCATTGTTCACTGAGAGGTGCAAACAGTAGTGGGGAGACAAAGAGTGGGGTGTGAGCCCAGTCTGTTCATGAAACTTAAGAAAAATAGAGGTAGACCCACAGAAAGAGTACACTCCACCTTTCACCTTCAGTTTCTTTCACCTATTTGCAATATATACTTCTTTTGCTCACGGCATGGAGTTTTAACACAGATTCCCCCATTAGCAAGAGCATCCCGAACTGTTACAGGGACGCAGGCTTCCGGGGCTCTTTCACATGCACTGTGTGTACCACATTTAGTTTATCTCTGCCCTTCATGAGGGAGGAGGGACCCCAGCACAGCACAGATGAGGCCAGTAGGTGTGAGGGGAGCAATGGTGGTCCATGGCCCCACGGCACACAGAGACACAGCATGGCCATGACAGCGCCAGATGCAGGAACGGTGGCCCAACAGCCTGATTCATTAGTCATTCAAGAAAAGCTGGAAATACAGGTCTTTTTCTGTAAAATTTTTGTTTTTTAAAGTTGCTAAATAACTCAAACTCAAAAAATAATAGTATATCTGAGATACAGCCCATAGGCTGTAAGTTTGCAATCCTTATGACAAAGTACCTGCCTCCATCTATCTCCACTTTGTAAAGAAAGAAACAGTCTCAGAAACAGCACCCTTGCCAAGGAGACCACCCTCAGGAATGACGAAGCTCATACTCCAACTAGGCGGGCTTCGTATTAGGCCGGTACTTTTTCTACTCCTCTAAGGGGAATGGGAGTGTAAATGCCCCCTGAACCACACAGACCTGTAGGAACAGAAAGCCCTCTAGCACAGCAAGCAACATGGTGAGATGAGTAGTGGCTGTTCTGGTGACTGAGGATCTGACAGAGCCCAAGAAAGCTCCGCGCTAGGAGCCACAAACAAGGCAGGGGCCATACCTGCTGGCTCCTGGACACTCCATATCGGAGGTTATTAACGAAGTGCTCGCAGTTCCCCTCGATCAGGCTGTACTGCACAATCTTGTTGATCATCTTCTTCGTACGCTGGATGATCCTGTCCACAGGCAGGGGTAGGTACGTCCCATCCAGCTTGTTGTTGACGGTCCAAGAGCAGCCATGCAGCACATCCTCCAGACGACTGTATTTTACAACTGCACGATTGCTAAAGACAGAAGTGATACTGCCAACCTCGAAGTCCTCACCTGAAGATCAGAGACAAACAGAAGCTGCAAAGTTGCTAGGGGAGGCAGGGGACAGCACTAGCTCAACCTAAGACTAGAAGAGGGAGAGATGAAGTAAGCCTTTTCAAAAGAGCCTTCTGCCCAGAACTGTACTCTCCTCTCTCCACCTGGCAGGAATTTAATTATTAACTCCTGAGATGCCTTACAGTGTGACCCTGCACTAGACTGCACAGGTCCAGCCAAGTTCTAGGCCTTATCTTTTTTCCTCACCAGAATCCACTACTATCCATTCCCTACATAAGGGACTATCCTGTTTATAATCACAGTGGTTCCAAGACATGCTTCCTTGTATGGGCACAGCTGAGGCGCAGCAGTCAGGACTCTGAGTGGTGTCCACTCCCACCAGCAACCACAGAGTACCTTGGCCTTTATTTCTATGCAATATAGGAGTTTTTGCTAGGGTTTGTTTGAAAATAGGGCTCCATAGCTTTGAAAAACAGAGATATTGGAAACCTACTATATACCATATTTAAACCTTAGAAGAGACAGAGACTCAGAGAAGAAAAGGAACCTATCCAAGACCAGGTAGATGCTCATTTAAAACCAGCTAGGAGAGGGGCTGGGGATTTAGCTCAGCGGCAAAAGCGCCTGCCTGGCAAGCGCAAGGTCGTGAGTTCGGTTCCTGGTACCGGAGAAAAACAAAAAAACAAAAAAACAAACAAAAAAAAAAACCAGCTAGGAGAGAAGATCTTGAATACTATCACCACAAAAAGATAAACATTTGAGGTGATGTATATACTATTTACTCCAATGTGATCAGTACACGTTGAATATGTGCCCATTAATCCTCACCTGTCAACTTCATTGGATTAAGAAATGCCTACCAGGATTGGGGATTTAGCTCGGTGGCCCCTGGGCTTGATATGGAAGAAGAAAGGAGAAAGAAGATGAAGAAGGGAGGAGGAGAAGAAAGAAGAAAGAAGAAGAAAGAAGA
>NW_004955599.1:221984-226858 GCF_000276665.1 Chinchilla lanigera
GAGGAGGAGGAAGAGGAGGAGGAGGATACAAAAGAATGCCTAGCAGATTACTAAAGCATGTTCCTAGATATGTCTGGGTGGATTGCAAAGAAGTGACTTTAGGAACTATATATACAGTCCTTCACCTCTTCTTCTCTGGCATGGTTTCCCTGCTCTGCTTCTCAGCTGCCATGAACTAAACAGCTTTGCTCCACCATATACTTCTACCATGATGTTCCTGCCTTGGAACTAGCTGACCATGGACTGAATCATCTGTGACCTTGAGCCAAATTAAACCTCTTCTCCTCTAAGCTGTGGATGTTCAGTTTTGTGTCCCAGCAACAGGAAAGCTGGCTAATACAGTACATATGTATGGGAACATCATACTGTAGTCTTAAATATCTACCATTATTGTATCAATTTTTAAAAGATTGTTTTTCTACTATGCAAATATGTGTGCCTTTCTCTGTGTAAGTTATCTAAAACCAAGAAATGTTCCTTGTTCTGATGATTTTCAAGAAAACCTACTGATTTTACAAAAGTTAGCAGCAGGCAATTCAGCATTTTGGAGCAGAGATGACAGCATTCATCTTCAGAGGAACATCTGATATGGGGACATAATTGTTAAAGATATCTTTGGTTTCACAAGAGGAATGCTCCTAGACTTAGCCTGGAAAGGAGAGGTGGTAACGCAGTTTGACATTCTTCCATTAAGTGCCTAGACAGGAAATAGGAACAAGAATTGGATGGGGTTAAGAAGATGGGATGAGAAACTGACTCTACAGATCAGTCCCAGTAAGGGGAGGGACCAGGTCAAAGGTCAAGGCCTGCACATAGGATGACAGCTGCAAACAAGCTGTGGCCAGAAGCCTTCGGTGCTGTGCCCTCTTTTAATTCCATTCAGTGGGACAAGAAATTCCAAAAGCAACAGGAAACAGCTCTCCCTCTGCCCTGTCTTACTCCCCAAAGCAGGCACTGAAAGGAGGGCTCTGGGTTTCCACACTACTGTGTAATCTTCCCCTATTGTCACCATCTGTTCCCATCAAACCACCACCAAAACAATCAACCACGAGTTCAGTCTGAGCCTTGTATTGACACTGCCTGAGAAGTGAAATGAGCATGTGTGTAGTGTAGGGGAAGCAGCCTTGAGCACACCACGGCAGCAGGAAGACAGGGCGGGGTTGCAGGTGACAAAGGTGACCAGGAAGCCAGGGGCACTATTTGGGGACAACAGGAAACAAGTGACACATAAGTATCTGCTCCCCTTACTCTGAGGGTACCCTCAGAAATGCAAGGGGTAATCAAAAAGTAAGGTAAATGACTGCATTTAAAAATATTTTGTTTTGTCTTTTTGTCTTTTTGAGACAGGGTCTCACTATGCAGTTCAGGCTGGCCTTGAGCTCACTTTGTAGGCTGGTCTTGAACTTGCAGTGATCCTCCTGCCTCAACCTCCCAAGTGCTGGGATTACAGGCACGCACCACCACGCCTGGTTTGCATTTTAAAATTTTATTATAGTAAAAGACACATTGTCATGAATCCCCCCCAAAATGCTTCCCCTCACTTCAAACACATTTATCCCATCATTCTTGCCCCTTTCTGAAGCAACTTTGGAGGTCCTTCTTCCTGAGTGTCTTTAAAAGATTGATCAAAAATAAGAAAAATGTTGTTGCCAAGTGCCATCCTAAGGAAAGGCAGACTCATAAAAACACAACACTGTGTCCTCATCACCGTATTCACCAGTTCTGGCACCAGGTGACTTCTGCCTCTTCCCCAAAGTGAAAATGACCATAAAAGGGATACATTTTGAATTGATCCAGGACATCGGGTCAGCCACAACAGCTCAATTAAAGACAGGAAAGAGGCCTCCAGAGCTGCTGCAGAAAGTGGGGAGAACAATGGGGTAAATGCGTTTAAAGCAAGCGGGCAGATTCTGAGGGAGATTCGTGGTAAGGTCTTTCACTGTACAAGAAAGTTTTAATATAAATACGTATCATAGTTTTAAATCACACCTGATATGAAGGCTGCTGGCCCACTGTCAATACAAAATGGAGGCTCAAGTTCCTAAATTTGTATTTTAAAGGAGAATATAAGGGATTCTGGGGGGACACTCTGCACTGGTGTGACTCTTAGGGCTTGTAATCAGTGGTTACCAGGGAACAGAGACCAAGCTCTACCACGTAGTAACCAAAGGGCAAGGCAAGCTTCCAGGAGCAGCTAAGGAAAACAGTGATTGACTACATGCATTAACTTGGCTAACTTCAACATCAAGACTTCAATGGGGTATCCACTCTTACTCGGGGGAGCCAGATGGACCACACAGTCATCTTCCACATAGATGGCCCAGTGCTCATAGCCAACTCGGAAAATCTCAATCAGGTCTCCAGGTCTGGGTCTTGATTTGCCCTATGATGGGGAAAAAAATATAAACTGCACCTGCCCAAGGACTCCAGAGAGTCTTTGGGGATCAGCTGTGAGTACCCTGACTTTGCAGAAAGAACCTCAAGCTGGAGAGAGGATTGTTACTTGTCTCTTTTCAAGATTTTCTCAGATATAATATACAATCCCATAAAATTTTAAGTGTACAATTCGATGACTTTTAGTAATTTACAGAGTTTTTACAATGTCGCTATGATCCAACTTTAGAACAGGACCACTGTCGCAAGTAGATTCCATGCCCATTGCAATCATTCTACTTCCCACCCTCAGCCTCAGCCAACCTCGGACCCATGGGCAGCCACGTCCCTTCACCACTCAGCCTCTGCAGCCTCCCACCCCGACAAGCTCACCTGCTTTCTGTCTCAGTGGATTGCCCCTCTGGACACTTCACATGCACAGATCATGCCACATTGGCCTGTGCCCTGGTCTACTTGGTGTGTCTTGGCAGGGTGGCATGATGTGTGCCCTATGTTCTGGCCTCTCTGCTTGGCATACCCTGTCTCCATTGTATTGCAGCAGGCACCACACCCCATCATGCGGATATGCCCCAAATGGCTTAAACCTTTTGTTCTTTTTCAATATGCTTGGCTCTTCTGGGTCCTCTGTATTTCTATATAAATTTTAGGACCACCTTGTCAATTTATACTGAAACACACACACACACACACACACACACACACACACACTTACTGATCTTTCAAGAGGAACTACATTTAAATGATTACTTTGCTGAAGATTGCCACTTTCATATTATAGAGTTTTCCAATCCACAAACATGGACTCTTTTTCTTTAAAATTAATTTTACTGGGGACTTCTGGGAAGATGGCGGAGTGGTGAGCAGAAGAGAAAGAGCCCCTCCAAGACTTGGTGTCCAAACACTGGGATATAGCAACATGAGGAAGAGAAGAATGAGGAAAGTGGGTCCCCGGGACCCAGCAAGGATCTGAAGAAGAGTTAAAGGCTACAGGGAGAACAAAGAGAGAGATTTCAACGAAGAAGAAGGAGATGGCAGGTGACACTTTGTCCCTGAACCCTGACTCACTTCATGGGAGAGGCAGCTCAAACCTACAGTCACATGGTGACTACTGGCAACCTGAGGCCTCCACAGAGGAACGCATCCGTAGAATGGAGCAGTGGACACAGCAGACCACAGTGGCTGGTGAGCTACTCAGGTTCAGATGCCCCCCAGGAGAAGGCAATTTGCCAGTAGCCATCTTAGAGAGGGGCCAACTGACCTCAGAACTCAGAACAGCTGCAGGCCATCTGGCAGCTCTCAGTGTCAGGGTGGGGCTGCTGAGTTCAAACCAGCAGGAGGTACACAGAGGGTAACAGGCTGAACAAATTGGGTTCCAACCTCACAGCCAGAAACCAGCCTGAACTTCAGTGGAACTAAAAGTTCCAGTGGGATCATCCACTACCTCGCCATAAAGCTGCCACTGGCCTGCAGGGATTAATCGGCTCAGAGCTGGACTTTGTCTGCTCATGCTGTCTACCAGTGACAGCAGAAACACACCTTAAAGTGGACATTTTTTTCTATTTTCTTTTCCTTTATTTTTCTTGTTTTTGTTTTCATTTTGTGCTGTTTTTTCTTGTTTATTCTTTTTACATGAGTGTGAACGTTCTTTCCAATTTTGTTACTGTTGTTCTGTTCTGCTCTTGTTTTATTTCTTCCTTATCTGTTTCCCTCCTGTCTTCTTCACCAGTGTCCCAAAGTCCCTGTAATCATCCTTCATCCTCTGGACTTACTTCTCAGTTCCTTCTTTTCCTCTATTTCTCTAATTTTCTCCCAACCCATTTTAAATTTTCTCCCCTGAGAATAAAATTACCATGCTGAGGGCTTATTTATCCTATACAATGCTCTTGTTCCTTTCAGATTTTGTTATATAACCACAAATCTAGTTCATACAGTTAAAGGTGGCAAATTAATATAGTTACCACAGGTTGTCATTTTCTAAACTGTGTTTGATGATATTGTTATTGCTGGTGGTACTGCTTTACCTAAGGTGACAGAATTGTTCTGATATATCCATTGCTCTTCTTGGTATACCAAGACAAAGACTGCCTAAGGGTCATAAACAATACTATAGGCCAGTGCCAAAGAACCAGGGGCTGGGCCAAGTAGGCAGCAACTGCTCATCCCCAATAAACAGAAGATGTAAGAGACTCAAAACCCAAAAGCCAGCTACACCTGGAAGACCTCTGAAAAGCAGTCATTTCCTAAGGGTTCTTTTTTTTGGGGTGGATAGCAGTAATTGAACTCAAGACTTGTGCTTACCAAGCAGGTGCTGTATTGCTAAGCTATAACTCCTTCCTAAGCATTCTAAATACTAGCAATAAAGCCATTCACCATGAGTAATTTACAAGCATAAACCTTGGAATTAAGTGAAAAAAACAGAAAATGAGAACACACTTAAGATGTAACCCCAGGGGCTGGGGATTTAGCTCAGCGGCAAAAGC
>NW_004955599.1:227983-230066 GCF_000276665.1 Chinchilla lanigera
CCATGACAAAGAATACCTGAGGAAATTCATGACCACCAAACAACCACTCAAAAATGTTCTAAAGGGATGTTCTGAAAAGAGATAACAAGAACTGTAACTCCATAAACCCAAACAGAATAAATCTACAGGCAAGGCAAGCAATTAAATAGGGGGGCTGGAGAACCAACAACAGGAAAATAACATGACAAGAATAAATCAATACACACCAGTTATAACCATCAATGTTAATGGTCTCAATTCACCAATCAAGGGCTGGGGATTTAGCTCAGTGGCAAAGCACCCGCCTGGCAAGCGCAAGGTCGTGAGTTCGGTTCCTGGTACTGGAGAAAAACCAAAAAAAAAAAAAAAGCAATTCACCAGTCAAAAGAAACAGACTGGCAGAACGGATTAAGAAGCAAGATCCAACTGTACACTGCATAAAAGAAACACGTTTGACTCAAAAAGAAATTCATGGACTGAAAGTCAAAAGATGGAAAACAATACTCCTTGTGACCAAAAAAAACCCAGGGGTAGCTATTCTATTTGCAGACAAAGTGGATTTCAATCCAAGACTGATTAAGAGAGGAAAATAAGGTCACTACATCCTTATTAAGGAAACAATCCAAGAGGCACAGATAACAATCAAATATATATGCACAATTCACCTTAGACTGGTGAATTGAAACACTATGGTTAATTGGAGGTCTATATGCCTCATTTATCTGTACATCAAATTCTTTCTTCTTGCTTGGGGAAGATTTATAGTTAATAATAAAATTAAAACAAATGAGAAAATTATAAACAATAAATGTCTCCTCAGTAGAGCTTTTTTACCCTCAGGAGAAACATTTAAAAGAGATAAAAAGAAAAAATAGAAAAACAAAAGAAGAGAAAGAGACCTTCTTTACCACCAGGACCCAAGTAAATGGCAAAGAAGAGGACAGCCCCTCCCATGTTCATGGTGAACTGCTCTAGAAGGCCAGAGAATGGCCCCTCCCCTCACTGCTGCCATGACTGAGGTGAACTGCTTGGGAAGTCCCAGAGACCAGAGGGAATGCCAGTGACATGGGAGGGTCCCAACTCAAGCACACAGGATAGCAGGCAGTACTATTTACTCTCCAGTAATGGAGAGAAAAACCCAAAACAACAATAACAATATGAATCACCAGGTGGTAAGTTAGGTGAACCAGCATTTTGTGCTTGGGAACAAAGACACACAGAAGAGAAGCAGTTGGGTGGGGCCACCCCTGTTCTCTCTTGTCTTGGTTATTTTTCTCTCATTGCTAAGACAAAATATCCAACACCCAGAATTAAGGGAGGAAAAGTTTATTTAGTTCACAGTTTTTGGAGGTTTCAGTCCATACTTGGCTGGCTCCAAGGCAGGGTAGTACATGGCAGAGGACAACAGTTCATGGTGGTGGAAAACAGCAAAAGCAACAAGAGTAATAGGGGCCACCAGCAATAGAGGGGAGCTTCAAGGAGCAAGGCTCTTTTCCTCCCTTATATTGTATGCAAACTACCCACCCCAGGGCAGGTATAGCACTCACACCAAAATACCAACACTGGACCATGAATCAATCATAAACTCGAGAAGACTGCCCCATGACTGCATGAGGCTTTAGGGGACATCCAGACACAAACCATAACATCTCTTTTGGTGTTGGTGGTAGTGGTGGTGGTGGGTTTTTTTGTTTGTTTTGTTTTTCTTTCTTTTTCTTTTTTTTCCTTTGTTTTTCTCTTTTTCTTTTCTTCTTTTTCTCTTTCCTCAATGGCTTGAGAGAACTGTAGTCATGGAAAACTAATCCCATTCCCCAAACCCAGAGACCAAGTTCAGGTAATCCATTGTTACCCTCTCATTCTTTCTCTTCTACCCTCACCTCTATTTTCCCAAAGATTGTGTGATTATCCTTTGTCCTCTAGCCTTGCTTCTACTTTCTTTTCAGTTATCTTTGTTTTATCCTTAAATCTCCACAACACAAGATAAAACCACTCTACCAAAGTAAAAACACTTTGAATACAAGCTCCCAATTTACAGTTGCTTCTGTCATATAATTGTGAATATTGCTCCTGGTTTAAGGTCCAAAATTAATAGCTACCACAGTTC
>NW_004955599.1:231436-233059 GCF_000276665.1 Chinchilla lanigera
TATCTTTCAAAATTAATGGGGAAGCCGAGTGTGGTGGTACACATCTGTAATCCCAGCACTTGGGAGGCTGAGGCAGGAGGACCGTTGGGAGTTCAACACCAGCCTGGGCTACAAAGACAGCTCAAGGCCAGCCTGAACTGCATAGTGAGACCCTGTCTCAAAAAGACAAAAAAATGGGGAAATAAGACTTTCATGACAAAGAACAACTGAAGAAATTCATGTCCACCAAACTAACCCAAACGGTACTGAAAGATATTCGACTAAGAAATAAAAATGACCAAAATTCCAAGAACAACAGAAAGAAACCACCAGGCACAGCAAGCAATTAAACAGAGGAGAAAAGTAGGGAACCAACAGCAGGAAATACCATGACAAAATAAGCCAATACATATCAGTTATAACCACTAATATAAATGGCCTCAATTTACCAATCAAAAGAAACAGACTGGATCAAGAAACAAAGTCCAACAATATGCTGTATACAAGAAACACACTTAACTCAAAGGAAATTAATGGACTGAAAGTCAAAGGATAGAAAGCAATACTCCATGTGACAGAAACCCAGAAAAAAGGAGGGGTAGCTATTCCCTTTGCAGACAATGTGAACTTCAAACCAAGAATGATCAAAAGAGATAAAGAAGGTCACTACATACCTGTGAGGGGAAAACTACAAGAGGAAGAGATAACAATCATAAATATATATGCAACAAATACAGGAGCCCCCAACTATATAAGACAAATATTAATAGACATGTAAAAATAAAATCAGCAATAACACAATGGTAATAGGGGATCTTATACCCCATTGTTACAAAGAGATAGATTAACTAGACACAAATAAGTGCAGAAATAACAAAACTCAACCAAACTTGTGAACAAATGGACTTAGTACACCTTTAGAGAGTGTTCCACCCAACAACATCAGAATGCACATTCTTTTCAGCTGCACACAGGACATCCTCTAAAATAGACCATATACTAGCCCATCGAACAGGCTTAAGTAAATGTAAAGGAAATGAATTTATCCCATGCAGATTATCCGACCATAGTGGAATGAAATTAGAAATTACTGACAAAAGAAATCACAAAAACTCCATAACCACGTGGAAATTAAATACCACCCTCCTAAACAACCAATGGGTCACAGATGATTATTAAAGAAGAAATTAAACAATATTTACAATCAAATGAAAGTGCAGATACAATATACCACAATGTGTGGGACACAATGAAAGCAGTCCTCAGAAAGAAAGTTATAGCAGTGAATTCTCATATCAAAAAAATACAACAAGCACAAATAAACAACCTAATGCTGCACCTCAAGCTTCTAGAAAAAGAAGAACAAGTCAAGCCCAAAGCACAAAGAATGCAGGAAACTACAAAGATCACAGCAGAAATTAATGCAATGGAGACTAAGAAAATAATACAAAGAACTAATGAATCAAAGAGTTGGTTCTTTGAAAGAATAAATAAAATTAATAAACACATAGCCAACCTTATCAAAAAAAGGAAAGAAAAAACTCAAATTCATGCAATGAGGAATGAAAAGGGTGAAATCACTATAGATCCTGTAAAACTCAAAAGATCATCAATATCTACTTTGAAAATCTTTACTCTCACAGA
>NW_004955599.1:233589-242151 GCF_000276665.1 Chinchilla lanigera
CCAAAAGAGTTCTAATTTTAGTAAGCAGATTTAGTAGCATAGCTGGATACAAAGTCAACATTCAACAATCAATAGCATTGCTGTACACAAACAACAAACTCACTGAGAGAGAAATTAAGGAAACAACACCCTTCACAACAGCATCACAAAAAATGAAATACTTGGGAATCGATCTAATAAATGAAGTAAAGGATCTATACATTGAAAACTATACTTCTCTGAAAAAGGAGATCAAGGAGGATATCAGAAAATGGAAAAAGATCCCTTGCTCATGAATAGGAAGAACCAACTCATGGATAGGAAGAAACAACATTGTGAAAAATGGCCATACTACCAAAACTGTGATACAGATTTAATGCAATCCCAATCACAATACCATTAGCATACCTCACAGATCTAGAGAAAAGATTCCCAAAGTTCATTTGGAAACAGAAGAGACCTAGAATAATAACAAAGGAAATTCTGGGCAAAAAAGGCAAGTTGAAATTATACTACAAAATCCCTGGCTTGAAATTATACTACAAAACTACAGTGGGTCAGTGGGACAGATTAGAAGATGAAGACATGACTACAAACACACTCAGCCACTTTATCTTTGACAAAGGGGCCAAACATGTTCACTGGAAGAAAGTTCCTGAACAAAACCCAAACTGCACTGAAAGTACTACAGTAAATCAACAACTGGGATCTCATCTTATTAAAAAGTTTTTGCACATCAAAAGAAATCACCAACATAGTGAAAAGAAAATCCACAGACTGGGAAAAAACTTTAGCCAACTGCCTCTTAGACAAAGGAGTTCTATCTACAACATATAAAGAAATTTTAAAAATCAGGTACCTCCAATCCAAAAATGGGCATCTGAAATGAATAAGCCCTTCTCAGATGAAGAAATACAAATGGCAAATAAATATATGAAAAAATGTTTCAATATCATTGGTCATTTGAGAAATGCAAATTAAAACAACACTGAGATTCTATCTTACCCCAGAAAAACTGGCTATCATCAAGAAACCAACCAATAACAAATGCTGGAGGGGCTGTGGAAGAAAATGAACCCTTCTCCACTGCTGATGAGAATGTAGACTGGTGCAACCACTATGGAAATCAGTGTGGAGACTCCTCAGAAATCTAGGATTAGAGGTCCCATTCGACCCAGCTATTCTCCTGGGTATTTTCCCAGAAGAATTAAAATATCATACCACAGTGATATATGTGCACCTATGTTTATAGCTGCACAATTTATAATAGCTAAATTTTGGAAACAACACAAATGCCCATCAACTGAAGAGTGGATAAAAAAGATGTGGTATTTTTATACAATGCAGTATTAGCTATAAAGAAGGATAAACTCACAGCTTTTATAGGTAAATGGACGCAACTTGAGACCATACTCATAAGTGAAATAAATCAGATCCCCGTGTGTAAACATCATATTGTTTCCTAGTGTAAGAAGCTGAAAGAGTAAATAAGATACAAAACGTACAATAGATACTGTGAAATTAAACTGCTCAAAAGGAAAGAACAACTGGGATGGGGGAACACAGAAAAGAAGGAAGGGATGGAAAATATAGATAAAGATATAGATAAATACAGATATATAGATATATAGATATACACACACACGATAGCTAAGATAATACTACTAATTTCTACCAGTTCATTAAAAAGAATGGTTTGTGCTTATATTGTTTGATTAATTTTTCTTGCCTATATCTTATAATCTGAGCAACTACTTTGAAGATAACAATATGCAATATATTAACTATTGTTAATCTCCTATTATCATGTTTTGAAATTCTGTATCATTGTTTTTACTGTTTTTTTTTGGTCTTTAAAATAAAAAAGAAGAGAAAGAGATTAGAAGCAAAGCTGAAGGACAAAGGAAGATTACCCAAGCTTTGGGAAACTGGTGAAGAAGACAGAAGGGTTAAAAAGAAAGAAAGAACAAGAACTAAACAAAATGAAACAACTAAAATCAATGTTCACACTCCTGATAAAGCAAAAATAATCAAGAAAAAAAACAAAAAAATTTTCTCTGTGATTTCAAGCTTGTGGTTATCTTCTGGGGTCTACAGTTTTGTGGTAGTGTCCAACTCTGGGTGTGTCTCTGCTGTCACTGGTATACAAAGGAAGCAGACAAAGCCAGATCCATGCTGGATAATCCCAGCATGCCTGCAGTAGGAATAATGCAGTATTCCCATTCTGGTGCTTTTACCTCCACGTAAGTTCAAGCTGATCCTGGTTGTGGAGTTGGGACCTGAGTTGTTCAGCCTACAGCACTCTGGGTGCTTCTTGCCAGCCTGACTTCAGCTCCCTGACCTTGGATGTCTTCCATGATCATGTCTTACCCAGCCACTGGGAGGCCTGAGATGAAGCCAACCCACAGCTGCTCTGAGCCCCTGTTGGCCTGTCCCTAAAATGGCATCTAGCTATGCACCCTCTCCAGGGCTGCTTGAACCGGAGTCACTCATCAGCTGTTGTGGCTCACAGCGTCCACAGCTCCATTACACTAGTGCTCCACCCTGGAGGCCTCTGAAGTCACTCGCCCTCACTGTGTCTTCTGTAGATCTCAGCCTCCTCAGGCCATGAGCTGAGAGTCAGGGGAAATGTGCAGTTTTCCACCTCCTTTTTCTGTGTTGAGGTCTGTCTCTTCACTTTCCCTGTGGGCTCCAGTTCTCCCTTTAGATCCGTCCTTGGCCCTGGGGATCCACCTCCCTCCTTCTCTTCCTCCCCAGCTTGTTATAGTCCAGTGCTGGGTTCCAAATCTCAGAGGGGCTGATTTGCTGCTGTTTGCTGCTCCACCATCTTCCCAGAAGTTCACGCATGGGCTCTCTTTTCATTTAAGTCTTCTTTAATCTCCCTTACCAATACTTTGTAGTCTTGCTTTTTGTACTAAATTTATTCCTGACATTATGCTACCGTGAATGAAATTATTTTAATTTCATTTTCGGATGGTTTATAGAAATATCACTGATGTTTACACATTAATATTATATCAACTGTACAAAACATGTTTACCAATTCTACTAGTTCTGTAAATGTTTACTAATTTTAGAATGTTTACTAATTCTAGTAGTTTACTAATTCTACTAGCTCTGTAAAGAAGTATTGGTGGTTTCTTAGATTTTCTGCATACATCAGTTAGAAGTGGTAAGAATGGGCACCTTGCCTGGCTCTGATCTATCCTTTGTCATTAAATATATTAGTTATGGATTTTTTGTAGATTCTCCTTTTGAGGTTGAGAGCTCTCTTTCACTGATAGTGTGAATTTTCATCATAAATGGCAATTAGATTTTGTCAAATGCTTTTCCTGGGAATATCAGAAGAATCCTATGCTTTTGATCCCTTATTTCATTGGCATGGTACAGTACATTAATTGATTTGGAAGTATTACACCAAACTTGCATTCCCAGAATAAATTTCACATAGTCATTGTATGTAAACATTTTTATATCTTGCTAGATTCAGTTTGCTAGTATTTTTCAAAGGATTTTTGCATCTATATTCATAAGTAATATTAGTTTTAGTTTTCTAGATACATCTCTGGTTTTGAGATCAGGGTAATTACTGTCCTCATAGACTGTACAGGGAACATCTATTTTCAGATAGAGTACATGAAGGATTCGGAGATTCCATGAACCTTCTTGATTTAATATTTCTCCCTTTGCTGTATGCCTTCAGTCAAATTCCCACAGTCTTGCAGGACTGTCTTGGGCAATTCCATCCACCTCTATCTCTGCTTCTGGGGAAGAGCATGTGCTGAGATCCGCACTTGGCCCATTCCAAAAAGCCTGCTCGCTGTGGGAACTGCTCTCCATGAGCACAGAGGAGGAAATTTACACAATACTTTGTAGAAGGAAGTGAGGCCAAGAGAAGTGAAGTGATTTCTGCATGGTCTCATAACAAGTCCACAGCTGAACTAGCTTCAAAACAAGGCACCAAGCAAGCCAATGGAGTTCTTCTATCTTAAAGGAGAAACACATTGTCAGGGAGCACCCACTAGAGGGCTCCCACTCAGGTCTTGTGCTCACAAAGCAAAATTACAGTGTAGGATTAAAACTGATTGTTACTATGCAATAACAAAGTCAAACTATTACAAGAAAATAAAATCAAAGGTCAATACCCTTTACGAGTATAAATGTGAAAATTTTAAACAAAATTTTGTAAACTGAATCAAACAATTTTAAAAAGGCATAATACATCACAGCCACCTGGGTTTTTTTCCCCCAGAATCTGAAGGTTAGCATAACATCCAAACACCTACTGATAAAATTAAAAAGGAAAAATGTACTATCATCTCAGTAGGTAGAAAAAAAAATTTTAAATTCAACATCCACTAGGCATTGTGGTGCACACCTGTAATCCCAGCACCTGGGAGGCTGAGAACTGTGAGTTCAAGGACAGCCTAGACTACACAGTGACAGTGACACCCTTTCTCAAAAAACAAAAAAAAATCAACATCTATTCTCAATCAGAAAAAATAACTTACACAAAACTAGCAAAGAAAACGAATTTCCTCAACCTGGCAAATAGTATCTACCAAAAACCCACAGTTTATAACAGAGCAAGTTACAAAGATGAAATACTTCCCCTTCCTAAGAAATTGCACACATTGTTTCTTTTATATGAGAAACCCAGAGTTTAAAAAAAAAGGAATAAAATAAAAGATAATAGGAAATAGGGAGATAGTTCATTCTCAAAGGGGAAGGGGATCAAGAGATGGGGGGAGAGGAAGGGATAAGGAATCACAAAAGGAACTGGGGTGTGTTACACACACAGACCAACTCCACACAAGGAGTGTGAACAGCATGTGCTGCACACGTGTAGAATAAACTAAAGTAAAAAGAAAATTACACAAAAATATGTTTCATCACTTCTATCTAGCACTATACTGAAGGTGCTAGCTAGTGTAATTTAAGAAAAATACAACTCATCTAGATTGGTAGATGATATGATTCATCTGTATCAAAAGTCCAATGGATCTATCAAAAAAAAGCTACTAAAGCAAGTAAGTCAGCCTAGCAAGATTGAAAGATACAAAACAAATATATAAAATTAATTGTAGAGCTCGGCGGCAAGATGGCAGAGTGCTAAGCCACAAAGGAAAAACCTCTCCGAGTGCTGCCATCCAAACACTGGAATATAACAACATGGAGAAGTTAAGAAGGAGGGAGGCGAGTTCCCCTAGACCCAGGAAGGAACTGAGGCGGAACTGAAGCCCACAGAGAGCATGAAGAGAGAAATTTCAAAGAAGAAGGCAGTACCCAAGTACCCACATTCCAAGGGTGCCTTCTCCCCTAGACAGGGAAACATGGCACAAGAGGAGTGTCCAAACCTGCATACACATGGCGAGTGCTGGTGACCACAGAGGCCTCCAAGGAGAGATGCAGCAGTGGAGGGGAGCAACAGACGTGAGTACTGCACTCACTGCCTATGAGTGATGAGGGTTCAACTGTCCCATGAGAGAGAGCAGTTGGAGGAGGAACCATCTTGGAGAGGGTGGAGCTCAGAACTCAGAGTGGCTGCTGGCTTCATTTAGTGGCTCCCAGCTGGGCTCAGGCCCATGGAAGGTGTGCTGATGGCTGTATGCCGCCAGAGGGTGCAGGCTCATTGGCTTTTGGGGATAAATCAAAATGGATCGGGATGCTGTCTTCATACATACATCAGCGCAGACTGATGTACCATGCAAAACTATCCTTCAAAACTGATGGAGAAATAAGATACTTCCATGACAAAGAACAGCTGAGGAAATTCATGACCACCAAACCTGCAAAATGTTTTGAATTCTAGAAAGAGAAAACAAGGACTATAACCCCATAAACACCAACAGAAGAAACTCATCAGGCAAGGCAAGAAGTGAACAGAGGGATGGAGAAAAAAGAGGGGGAACCAATAACAGGAAAATAACATGACAAGTATGAGTCAATCCATATCAGTTGTAACCCTTAATAGCAGTGGCCTCAAGTCACCAATCAAAAGACACAGAATGGCAGAATAGATCAAGAAGTATGATCCAACAATATGCTGCATACAAGAAACGCATTTAACTCAAAAAGACATTCATAGACTGAAAATCAACAGATGGAAAACAATACCTCCTGTGACAAGAACTCAGAAAAAAGCAGGGGCAGCTGTTCTATTCGCAGACAAAGTGAATTTCAAGCCCAAACTGATTAACAGAGATAAAGAAGGTCACTACATCCTTATAAAGGGAACAATCTGAGAGGAAAAGATAAAATTCATAAATATATATGCAACAAATACCAGTAAACCCAGCTATATAAAACAAATATTAACAGGCATGAAAAATCAAATAAGCACTAATATAATTGTTTGGGAGATTTTAATACCCCACTATTACAAAGAGACAGATCAACTAGACAAAAAATCAACAATGAAATAATAGAACTGAACCAAACTTTTGAACAAATGGACTTAGTAAATGTCTACAGAGTGTTGCACTCCACAACATCAGAATACACATTCATCTCAGCTGCACATGGTACATTCTTCAAAATAGACCACATACTAACCCATAGAACATGCTTAAGTAAATGCAAAAGAACTGAAATTATCCTATGCATATTATCAGATCATAGTGTAACAAAATTGGAAATCAATGACAAAAGAAACCAGAACTTCATAAACACATGGAAATTAAATAGCACCCTCCTAAACAACCAATGGGTCACAGATGAAGTTAAAGAAGAAATTACACAGTTTCTACAATTAAATGAAAATGACAACACAATGTACTAGAACTTATGGGACACAATGAAAGCAGTCCTAAGAAGGAAATTTATAGCAGTGAACACCCATATCAGGAAAATAGAGCAAGCACAAATAAATAACTTAATGATGAACCTCAGTCTTCTAGAAAAAGAAAGGCAAACTAGGCCAAAAGCTCATATGAGGGAAGAAATTTAAAAGATCAGAGGAGAAAATCATGCATTGGAGACTAAAAAAGCAATACAAAGAATCAATGAACCGAAGAGTTGGTTCTTCAAAAGATCAAACAAAATCGACAAACCTTTAGCCAATATCATCAAAAAAAGGAATGAAAAGACTCAAATCCAAGCAATTAGGAATGAAAAGGGTGAAGTCAAAATGGACCTTGCAGAAATCCAGAAGATCATCTATACCTACTTCAAAAACTTATATTCTAGTGAGATAGAAAATGCAGAAGAAAGGGACAGACTCCTAGATACATACAAATTACCAAGTTGAATCAAGAAGATATAAAAATCCTAAATGAAACAATATCAATCAATGAAATCCAAGATGTAATTAAAAACCTACCAACAAAGAAAAGCCCAGGCCCTGATGGATTCACTGCTGAATTCTACAAGAAATTTAGAGAAGATTTAACACCAATGTGGTTCAAATTCTTTAATGATTTGAAAGGAAAGCAATCCTCCCAAATTCATTCCTGGAAGCAAGCATTACCCTCATAGTAAAACCAGAGAAGGACTCAACCAAGAAAGAGAACTATAGGCCAATCTCCTAATGAACATAGAAGCAAAAATCCTCAATAAGATACTGGCAAACAGAATGCAGCAAATCATCAAGAACATTATACACTATGACCAAGTAGGATTCATATGAGGGATGCAGGGGTGGTTCAACATATGTAAATCAGTAAATGTAATACCCCACATTAATAGAGTGAAGGACCAGAATCACCTGATCATCTCAAGAGATGCAGAAAAAGCCTTTGGCAAAGTCCAGCACCCATTCATGATAAAAACCCTACCAAAAATTGGAATAAATGTTCTTTATCTCAAACTAATGAAAGCATCTATGACAAACCAAGAGCCAACATCATGCTAAATGGACAAAAACTGAAAGCTTTCACTTCAAAATCAGGAACAAGACAAGGATGTCCACTGTCTCCATGCTTAGTCAACATAGTCCCAGAAACTTTAGCCAGAGCAATTAGACAAGAGAAAGAAATAAACTCAATAATGATAGGAAAGGAAGAAATAAAATTATCACTATTTGCAAACAACATGATATTCTACATAGAAAACTCCAAAAACTCCACTAGAACAACTATTCGATTTAATAAGCAAATTCAGAAGCATAGCTGGATACAAAGTCAACACTCAAAAATCAATAGCCGTCCTGTACACAAATAACAACACTGAGAGAGAAACTAGGGAAAGAACACCTTTCACAATAGCTTCCAAAAAAATGAAATATCAAGAATCAATCTAAAGAAGGAGGTAAAATACCTCTACATTGAAACTACAGTACTCTGAAAAGCGAGCTTAAAGAGGATTCCAGAAAATGGAAATATATTCCTTGCTCATGGATAGGAAGAACCAACATCGTGAAAATGGCCATACTCCCAAAACTGTTATACAGATTCAATACAATCCCAATCAGAATACTATTAGTATACCTCACAGATCTAGAGAAAATATTCCTAAAATTCATCTAGAACCAAAAGAGACCCAGAACAGCAAAAGCAATCCTGGGCAACAAAGGAAAGATGGGACTTCAAATTATACTACAAAGCTACTGTCATAAAATCAGCATGATACTGGAAAAAAAAAAAA
>NW_004955599.1:243636-269623 GCF_000276665.1 Chinchilla lanigera
TCAATATGTAATACAACAAGCATTGTTAATTTCCTACCACTTTGTTTGTAACTCTGTATTGTCTGTACTGTTCTTTTGCTATTTTGTAAAAGGTTGTCTGTCTGTTAATGTTTTCCTCCTTTTATTTTTAAAATAAATTTTTAAAAAGATGTGGTATTTTTATACAATGGAGTATTACTCAGCTATGAAAAAGATAAATTCTATAACAACCACTGTTAATTCATATTATTTTGTCTTGAAACCCTGTACCACTTTAAATGTTCTTGCTTTGGTTTGTTTATGTCTGTGACACTGGTATGCTTCTATTGTTCTATTTTTTGCTTGTTTGTGTCTCACTTACTACTCTTTAAAATAAAAAAGTACAAAAGAAAGATAAACTGGAGGCTTTTATAGGTAAATGGATGCAACTAGAGGCCATACTCATTAGTGAAATAAATCAGACCCACATGTGTAAACATAATATTGTCTCCTTAGCATAAGAACCTGAAAGAGTAAATAAAACCCAAAATGTACACTAGATAATATGAAAGGGAAAGCAGTTGCTCAAAGGAAGGAACTGCTGGGATGAGGAAAAGAAGAAAAAGAAAGAAGGCAAACACACACACACACACATATATATATACATAGAGAGAGAGAGAGAGAGAGAGAGAGAAAGAGAGAGAGAGAGAGAAAGATAGCTGGGATAACTACTGCTGATGTCTGGTGGTTTATTAAAAAGAACAGTTAATGCTTAATTTTTTTATATTTTGGCCAGTTATGCATGCTTATATCTGATAATCTGACCAAATGATTTGAAGACAACAATATGAAATATAACAACCATTGGTGAATGCCTTCTACCTTGTCTACTGAAACTCTGTATATCTCTAATGTTTTTTAATTATTATGTTTTTATTCTCTTTAATGGTTTGCTCAATCTTGCACTCTTACATCTGGTAATCTGAGCAACTTTGTTGAAGATAACAATATGTAATATAACAACCACTGTTAATTCCTATCATTTTGTCTTGAAACCCTGTATCATTTTTAATGTTCTTGCTTTGTTTTGTTTATGTCTGTGATGTTGGTAGGTTGCAATTATTCTTTTATTTACTATTCTCTTTAAAATTAAAAAAAGAGTAAATGTGATCCAAAGTGTACACTAGATACTGTAAAATGGGAAGAAATTTCAAAAGGAAAGAGAAACTGGTTTGTGAGAATGAGAAAAAAGAAGGAAGGGAAAAGTAAAGGAATATATATATATAAAAGAGATGGTTAAGATAGTTATCTTACTAATTTCTCTCAGTTCACTGAAAAGATAGGTTTGTGCTATTATTGTTTGGACAATTAAATGCTGATATCTTGTACTCCGAGTAACTGATTTGAAGATAACAATGTGCAATGTATTGATCGTTGTTACCCTCCTATCATACTGTTTTGGAATTTGGGGGCTTTTTGTCTCTTTTTCTTTACAATAAAAATTTAAAAATTAATTAATTAATTTCTACTTACTAACAACAATCAGAAATTGAATTATTTTAAATTTTTAAAAATTTAATGCTATTTCAATAGTGTTAAAAATATGAACTACTACCCAAAGATCCACAAATACTCCAAAAGATGTGCCATATTCATACAGTAACAATTATAAAACATGACAGAGAAATTAAATGTAACCCAAGTAAACAGACCACCTTGTTCATGGGTCAGAAGTCTCAATACTGTTATTGTTTGTCCAGTGCAGCTTCAATGAACATCCCACCAGACATTCTGCAGACCCTTAAATAGCCAAAACAACTTTGAAAAAAAAGAGTTGGACATCACTTGCTTTCAAGAGTTGTCAGAGGGACGGAAGAGCTAGCGAGTCACAGGGCGTAAAAGCCAGAAACGATTACAAGATTTTACGTGTGTGTAAAAATATGCCAAAACAAAACTCTCTGCTCTGTATAAGTAATACGCGCTAATGTTTAAAATCCTTATAAATCTAGAGTAACCAGTGTGGTGTGATACTGGCCTCATAACAGACAAAAAAAATCAACAGAACAAAACAGAGTCCAGAAAGAGACCGCACATATATGACAACAACACAACAGTGGAGAAAGGACAGACTTTCCAGGAGGTGATGCCAGAACAACTGTGTAACCTTAAGGAAAAAATACTGTGATCCATACGTTACAACACACACAAAAACTAACCCAAGTTGTATCACACATATAAGGATAAGATATGAAACTATAACAATATCTAAAAGAAAACAGAAGATCTTTGTGACTTTGGATTAGGTCAAGATTTCTTATCACAATTCATAAAAGAAAAAGATGATAAATTGGATCTCACAAAAATTTTTAAAACCTGTTCTGAAAAGATAAGCCACAGACTGGGAGAAAATATTGCACAGCATAATTCAAAGAGTCACCTGTATACAGATTTTATGAACAATACCCCAAACACACAAACTAATAGAAAAAAATAAGCAAAGGCTCTGAATATGACAACAAAGAATGCATGCATGGGTGGCAAATAAACACAGGAGAAGAAGTTCTACATCATTAACCACTAGGGAAAAGCAGAAGCAAAACCACCATGAGACACCTCCCATCAGAACAGCAAGAACACCAAATGCGGATGTGGACACGTGACAGCCGGAACGCCCGTGCACTGCTGGAGAACACCTAGAACGATTCCAATGCTGCGGAAAAAGTAAGTTAACCGTTCACCTGCCAATGATCCAGCAATTTCATCCCTACGATTCACTCCAAAGAAAACACTTCTGTACAAAGCCTTGTGGTCAAATGTTCACAGCAGCTTTATTTGTAATCGCCAAATCCTGGAGATAATCCCGATGCCCATGGACTGCTAAAAGACAAACCAACAGCGATACGTCCACATGATGCAAAAGTGCTCAGCGGTGAAAAGGAGTGGGCCGATGACAAAAGCAACGGTGCGGATGCACTGCGAAATCCCTGAAGTTACAGGAGAGGACACACAAACACAACCTGACCTCACTGGATAGATCGCCTGAAAACGCAAACTAACCCACAGTGACAGGAAGTAGACGGGTTGCTCCCGGAGATGGGGACGTGGCGGGGAAGAAGGAAGGATTACAAAGAGGCATAAAAACGTCTGTATTTGATGGAGCTGTTCATTATCTTGATTGTAGCAATGGTTGCATAGTTGTGTACATAACTCAAAACTCATCAAATTGCACACTTTAAATGTCTAATTTAAATATGTGGTATCGCTCAATAACCTTTTTTAAAAGCATAACCAGCATCCCTAAGCAGTGTAGATACGTATTAGATATGAACTAAGTAAAGTGCACTAGGATATGTACAGAAGTCAGGGGAGGTTAATTAATCTAAGAACTCTTGTCGCACCTACCTCGTCTGCTGGCTGTATTAACTTGCCCTCATGCCCAGGCTGGGGTGCTGAACCCAGTTCCGCTCTCTGCTGACTCGGTACGCTGTCCAGGTGAAGTGCGGGGTTCTCTCTAAACGAGCTTGCGATGGCATCGTCAACAACACCATTTCACAGTTAGTAAAGAGGATCTGTGTCTCACAGCGTTGTGAAGAGGGTAAAGAGAAAGCATAAGCACACCTGCTACAACCCAAGTCAAAAAGGGCCTTGGTTTTACCGTCTCTGCTCTTCAATTTTTCTCCGAAAGTAGCTCCTCAAACGCCAGCCGCACGGGTACTGCCTACTGCGCACTTCGGGGGGCCCAAGCCCGAGCCGCCTGTCCCTGAGGCCCCGCCCCAACTCGACCCCTACCCGACCCACAGGCCCCGCCCCTCCCCAGAGGCCCCGCCCGCCCCCTCACCGTTGCGGGGCCCCAGGTTCCTGCTCGCTCCTCACCGTTGCGGGGCCCCAGGTTCCTGCTCGCTCGCGCGCTGCCTCGTCGGCTTCCGCGCGGGTCCCCCTGGCGGGAGGAAACTCGTTGACCCACAATCCTGGGGTTAGGGGCGGGAACCCGGGGGACGCGGGGCGCGGAAGCCCTGGGGTCGCCTCGGAGCGGCGGGAACAGACAGGGAGGGCGGCGGCGCGGGCGGGCGCGGCGGACCTGAGCCGGGGGTCCCCGAGCCGAGCGGCGGGCGGGCTCCGGGCTTCCCGCATGGGCGCGGGGGGCGCGAGGTGCTGGGCAGGACGAGCGCAGGCTCCCTCCGGGCTGCGGGACTCAGGCCCATGCCGCTGTCGCCCGCCACCTCCCGGTTCCGTCGGCGCCTCCGTCCGCGGAGCGTCGGGTCTTGGCGCTGGGAGAGGGACGACCGCGACGAGCGCACGAGGGGCGGGGCAAACGGCGGCGAAGCGCGCGGGACCGGGCACGGGGAGGGAGGGGGCGCGGGACCGGGCACGGGGAGGGAGGGGGCGGCGGAGCGCGGGGACTCGGCACAGGGGGCTTGGCTCGGGAAGAGGGATCTGGTCTGCTCCGGACTCGGACCCACAGAACCTCGGGCACCTGTTGTCCTGAAACCAGAAACGAGCTCCTGGAGTGGTTGAAGCCCGCTCGGGCCCCTCCCAGGTGTCCCAAGCCAAGGTCGCCTGGAGAAAGTGACAGCTCACCATCCTCCCTCCTGCTGTGTCCCCCTGTCCCACCATCCGCACCCCTTACGGACGCGGTGCTCCCGAAGAACCTCACGGAAAGAGCCACATCTCCTCGGTTAGGGGCTGAGGGGTGACCCCAACCCCGGACCTCAGAATTGGCTGCACTCAGAGACAGGGTCTCCGAAGCAGCCGTTAGGGTAGAATGAGGTCACAGGGTCGGGGTCTTCATAGAGGGGTTTGGGTGCAAACTCCCCGTGGGGACGAGGTGGGGAGAAGCCAGCCCTCCCCTTGGCCTTCGGCACTGGAGCAGTGAGAGAACAGACTCCTGCGGTGCGGTAAGCAAGCAGGTCTTGGAGTGGAGAGGTTGGGGGGCCTGGCCTCAGGCCAGAGATGGTCTGGTCCTAGGGGGCTCCACTGGCCTCCCCGGGCACCTCTTTTTCCTGGATGCACCTGACCTAGTTTGCCACGTAAGCATCTGCTCCCCACTCCGCTCACCCAGCAAGATCTGCACCCTAACCCTTCCGGTTACACCCAAGCCGGAGCTTTTAGAGCCACAGAGGCGCCTGTTCAAATACAGCTTCCAGGGCCTGGCACCCAGGTCCAGGGGAGCCATGGCCACGCAGTCCTGGCTCTAGCGCCTTACCCGGACCCTTGCCCTCTTCCCTCTGTCCCACACACCATACAACTGGCCGCTGGCCTCAGCCCCTCCTGCCAGGACCTCCAGCTGTGGTACATGGCCTCCCAAGTCAGGCTAAAGGTGACAGCTGTGCACTCCTGAAGGGAAGGCTTCCTGGAACAAACGAGCGTTGGAAAGCCTTCAGGCCCGCTCTGGCACAGACCCCAGTGAGAAGCTACTGTGGCTTCACTCTCGTCCACAGAGGAACAGAAAGGGGCAGCAGCTTGCCCAGGAGCACACAGCATGCCAGAGCAGAGGCTGAGGAGGAGCCCAGGCCTCTGTGCCCCCAGCCCCCCACTCTCTTCTCAGTCTGCAGTGGGGGTCCTCTCCCTGCCTGCTTTCACCCTGCTCTCATGTGGCCCCAGCTGCTCCTGGCTAATGCTGAAATGGGCCCAGAGGGGCCCTGGGAAACTGGGAAACAGGGGAGTGAGGCAAGGGGCAGGGGGTGGAGGAGGACAGGCTTTCAAACAGATGGGCCCTCCCCAGGCCGAACACGTGTCCACCCCTCCTCACTGGCCCGGGAGCTGTAGGCCGTGAGGACAGCTCCAGGCCCCACCACCCCACCCACCTTAGTCGGCTGTAGAGCGTCGCAGCCCCAGGGGCAGCCATGGCCCCCGGGGAGAAGCTGGACCCAGTTCCTGACAGCTTTATCCTGCAGCCTCCCACCTTCTACCCGGTGAGCAGCCACCCAGCCCGGAGCCTCCTGGAACCCCGGACTCCCCACTTCCAGATAGCTGGGGGTGGCAGGAGCTTGGTCTCGGACCTGGGGAAGAGGCTGCCCTCCGCCTGCTGCTCCTCTCGTTCCTTTGTTTGGTGTCCAGAGACTTCCAGCAGACAGCCCTCTAAGCACTCCAGTCGCCTTCCTCGCTTGGCAGCCTCTTCCCAGAGCCCCCTGCCCGCCCCACTACACCCCACTTGCCAGGAGGTGGGAAGCGGGACCAGGGGCTGCTGAGGCAGCTAAGCAGCCTGTTGTGATGGGAGGGCCCTGGCCCCCTGTCCTGCGCAGGTGCCCCAGGAGCCAGCAGGTCCCAGGCTCTGTGCTGCACCAGCTACAAGCTGCAGCCTAGAGGCAAGCACGGCGGGGGGTGTCCTTCTAGGTGGCTTTCACGTCAGAAGGCTGTGGGCTTTGGAAAGCAACATGTGCGGCCTGATCTTGGGGTGCCTCCAGAGTGCTCTGCAGAGCCTCGGCTTTGAGGGAGATACCAGGGCCCAGTGAGTGAGTGCTCAGGCCGCCCCAGGAGGCAAGCGTAGCGCAGGCACTGAGTGGACAGTGCTCGAGAGGACATGGGGGCAGGAAGAGGACAGCCCCAGAGCCACTGGGGGTCAGAGTTAGGGTGAGGGGACTGGAACCTGTGCAGTGTATTTTAGGAAGGGCTAGGGTTAGATTAGCAGCTCCCATGGGAATGACAGCCCCGGAAGACAGCCAGGCCATTTTCAGGGTCCCTCCTGGAACCTGTCCCAACCTGTCATTCTTGTTGGCTCTCAGTCCCAGACCCTAGCCATTAAATAGTCTCCAGGGAGCCTCAAAGCCAGGCTCCTGGGGACCAGGATGGCTAGACTAGGGACACATCAGCCATGGCACCCCAGGCTGGAGGAGGGAACTGGGTGGTGCTATGATGGCCGCAGAGTAGCCTTGAAGCGTCCCTGTCCAAGAGAAGGGAGGAAGTAGAAGAGAACGTATCAGAGGAGGTTGACTCTTCCCAGTAAGGACATTTCCTATTTGGAGTGGGAAAACCAACGTCTTCTTCCCTCCCCACTGCCCAGGCTCCAGGCCCTGGCCTTTCCTCCAACCACGCATATGGCTTCCTCCCCTTGCTCAGGTGGTTCCGTATATCACAACCATTTTTGGAGGTCTGCACGCAGGCAAGATGGTCGTGCTTCAGGGAGCAGTCCCCAGAGATGCACGCAGGTACAGGCAGAGCTTGGGCTGGAGCTGGAACTCCCCACCTCAGCAGCCTCTGTGGGCCCTGACCCGGACAGTGCAGGTTTCAGGTGGACTTCCAGTGCGGCTGCAGCCTGGACCCGCGGCCAGACATCGCCATCCACTTCAACCCTCGCTTCCACACCACCAGACCCCACGTCATCTGCAACACCTTGCATGCAGGACACTGGCAGATGGAGGCCCGGTGGCCTGGGCTGGCCCTGCAGAGAGGGGCCAGCTTCCTCATTCTCTTCCTCTTTGGGAATGAGGCGGTGAAGGTGAGCAAGAGGATGGGCCCCAAGAGCTGTGTCCTTCTACCCTCCTTCCCCTGGCCATCGCCCTCCACCATGTGCAGTGGCATTGTGGGGAGAGGGTCGAGGAGCCACCACACCGTCCAGGCCACCTTGGGCCACTGCTGTGCTGCAGAACGCACTTAGGGAATGCTTGCTGGATACCAGGTACCTCTACACCCTTATCTTGGCGGTGGGGGGGGGGGGATGGACCCAGACCCCAGTGCACACATGCCAGGTAAGTGCTGTCACTGATTTGCACCTGGCCCTCTGAGCCACTGGCCCACAACCCCAGGATGGATGCCTTTATGATAACCATCTGACAGTGGCAGCAGCAAAGGACACGGCTCGGGCCCCTCAGGAACTCCTGCCAGAAAGATGGCAGGATCTCCAGACAGCCCCAGGCCAAGCACTGGACAGGGAAGGACTGAGGGTAGGAGTCACCACCCAGGCTCTCCAGCAGACAGCCCTTTCCTCCCTGTCATGCTGAGGAGAAGACTGCTCTCCGGGGCAGAGAGGGAAGCAGGTCCTGCCTTTCAGAGGTGGCGTGAGGTCATGTGGCTGCCTTGCAGGTGAGCGTTAATGGACAGCACTTCCTCCACTACCGCTACCGGCTCCCGTTGTCTCGGGTGGACACCCTGGGCATATTTGGGGACATCTCAGTGCAGGCTGTTGGATTCCTGAACATCAGCGTGAGTTCCCTTGGGGCCAAGGCCTGTGACTTCCTGACACCCAGATGAGTGTAGGACCCACTCCCCTCCATAGACCAAGAGGCAGAGGATGCCAGGAAACCTGTGACAGGAAGCCCACAGTGTCAAGTGTGCGAGGGATGAGGGGAGAGAAGGTGCCAGTGGTCAGGTGGGGAGCCATAGGCAGGGTCTGTTCTGGCAGCCAGGTTGGTTTTAGGAGGAGCGGTGGTGGGGAAGCTAAAAGCTCAGCACAGCAGTCTGAGCAGGCTGCAGTGGGCTGCTGCCTCGTTCCACTGATGAACTTATTCAAAGCCCAGACCTCGGGGCCTGCCACCAGCCGCTCTGACACGACAAGCCCGAAGCGGGACTGGGAACTGCACTTCAGGCAGGTTTAGGAGCCACCACCCAGCTGTAGGAAGCAGGCGTGAGCAGGGGGCTGGGAGCTCAAATGGGTGGCCTGGGGGCCTGCAGGCTCCTGGATGTTGCGTTCTCTTTCTGAACAGCCATTTGCAGAAGGTAGCAGAGAGTACCCGGCTGGACACGTGAGTCTGGGGTGTGGCTGGCCCTGCAGATGGACAGAGCTGACCTGTTGCTCTCACTGCACAGGCCCCGCCGCCCTTCCTTCCCTGTGGTTGCAGCTTCAGGTGGGACCTAGACTTGCCCACCTCTTCAGGGCCACCCAGGAAGGTGAACAGTGGCAGGACCTAGAGGGACCAGTGCCCACAATTCCCAGCAGGAGATCCTTTTCAGTGGGAACCCTCTGTCTGCCCAGCCACCACGCCAGGGGTGGACCTCGCAGGACAGAGGGTGTTGGGGCCCCTGAGCCTGTTCATAGTACAGTTCTTTCCCATTGCCCCAGAGCTGGGACTCCAGATTCAAGAGACCCCTCTGGGGCTCCCAAGACACATGCTGCCATGAGAGACAAAAGCCCCAGGGTCCCCGGTGAGTAGGATGACTGCCAGGGCTCCCTTCTTAGGACAAACACCAATGGCTTCTGCGCCCCTCTTTCCCCACAGCCCCTCCTGCTTCAGAGTCCTGAGCTGGTAAGTGACCCCACAAGTCCCCTAGAGGTGTGGTCCCATCTCAGGTCCCTCAGAGCGGGGGAAACCGCTAGAATGTTGGTGTCCTGTGGGGACCAGCACCCTCAGCTTCAGTTGCCCTTCTTGTGGGCAAGCTGAGCTGCTCCAGGCAAAAGTTTCAGCTTCATTTTCCCTCAGCTCCATCGATGCTACAGTCAGATACTAGATGTTTCCCAAGTCAGGCTCTAGGGCGGAGAGTCAGGCTGGCCTCAGCCCCAGCCTGTGGTTCAAAGGCGAAGGCGGGATGAGCCACCACATGGCTGTGACAGCCCCGGGTGCTCAGGCCCCGGTGCAAGTTCACCCCGGAGGAGCCCAGGCTGCATCCCACAGGCCTGCAGTAGGCGCCACGGGGTGTGGTGCTGTCTCCAGTGGACAGAACCTGCTGCCCCACCTCTCCCCAACCCCGGAGGAGCTCGGAAGCTGCTCCTGGCAGTGGAGACCTTCCTAAGTGTCTGGGGTCACTGTCCCCAATATCTCCCTGTCCTTCAGGAGCTTCCCTGTTCACGCACCCTTCCTCAAGGACTCTGGCCTGGACAGGTCATCATAGTTCGGGGACTGGTCTTGCAAGAGCCAAAGGAGTAAGTATCCCACCAAGCATCACCTCTTGTAGTTTCCCATCACCACCACATAATCCCCTTCCACTGCGAGAAAACAGTGCCGAGATCAGTAAGTCGTCCACGGTCGTAGAGCCCCTAAAAGTCAGGCTGGTACGGGGCCCCGTCGCTGTCTTAAGGCAGCATCTCCCGTAGTGGTCCCTCTGTCGGACAGCCGAGGACAGGAAAAGGGCTCACAGGCCCAGGCTGAGGCCCAGGGAGAGCACACGGCCTCTCACGGAGACACGAGACTTGATTTAAGTGACTCAGCAGAGCCAGAGCCCCGACACCCTTGAAAAGTGCTGCTGCCTGGCTCTTCCTCCAGGGGGTGCTCAGACCCAGGTGAGTGGTGCAAATCTAGCTGCACCAATGCCTGGATCTGAGCGCCCCCTGGAGGAAGAGCCAGCCCAACCCCCTGCCTGGAGGAAAGGCCTTTTCCAAGCCAGATTGCCCGTGTTGTCACCTGCTCTGGTCACCTGTTACCTTTGTAACCCGGGGCAGTGATGTTTCTGTCTGTGCCCCAAGCTCCTTATCAGTCAGGGGTTAGTAATGATATCAGCTTTCAATGGTGCTCAGAATAGTCAGCTACACAGGTGATAGCAGAAGTAGCTCGTGGGCAGGGGGTGGTTGAGAGGGCAGCACCTGTGTGCTCCCTGCTTTGCCACTGTCTTGTTTTGAGTTGCTAACCTCACCAGACCTTTGCCCCTCAGCTCCTGACCATGGGTGAGCTCCGAGGCACCAGGCTGGAACGCAGACTCCCAGGGTCAGGGTTCTCCTGGTGTCTCCTCCTCCACTGTGTGATTGGGCAAGGCAGCTGAGAGAGGAGAAAGACAGTCCCAAGCTGGTGGGGGAAGGAGCGAACACCTCCCACTCCAAACCTGGGTGGCCTGAGACCAGGCCCTCATCCCAGCTCAAGGTCCCTTGGTGCATGTTAGTGACAGCAGCCGTGAATGCACAGGCTGCAGTGGAAAGACAGTCCCAGGCCCTGTCGTGCCAGGTCTTCCAGTTATCTTTAAAGAAAAATCAAAAGCCATCTTTTATTTAAACTCAGCCTTTGAATGTGGCGTTCATTTAAAACAGAAGACTGTGGCAGACCAGGGAGAAGGTGCCCAAAGACCTGCTCAGCTGAGGTCACAGACATCCATCAGGCTTAGCCCACACGTGGCACCAGCAGGCCTATGGCAAACACTAGGCTGCTGCTGTTTCTAAAACAGCTGATGGCTTGAGCTGGACAGAGGGAGCAAGTGTAGGACCCTGATTCCTTTCTGGTGAATATGTTATTTCCTAAATTACAGATGACAAAACAGGTAGAGAGACTGCATTAATTTCCTGAGGTCCCAAAAAGTGGCAAAGCCAACTCTAACCACTGAGATTTCTGCAAATTAAGACAACACGTGGTGCTGAGTTACACTCAACACATATTAGCGGCTACTTTCATTGCCACAGTTATCTTCATTTTCAGGAGGAGAGACTGAGGCTCCCACGAGGAGATGCCCCGCCCCTATGACCTCTCAGTGAGCAGAGGACAACTCCAGGGCTCAGTCTCAGCTCTAAGCCATTCTTTCTGCTCCCCTGTGAGGCATCCAGGCATTCGGTCCTGAGCAGTCCCAGCACTTAGCCCTGGGACCACCCCCAGTCCTTGCCCAGGTACCCAGTGTTCTCGGGGTGGAGTAGGCCAACTCCCTGTTCTGCCCACTTCCTACAGCTTCACACTGAGCCTGAGGGACGAGGCTGCCCGCACACCTGTGATGCTCAGGGCCTCCTTTGCAGACCGAACACTGGCCTGGGTCTCTCCCTGGGGACGCAAGACACTGATCTTGGCACCCTTCCTCTTTCACCCCCAGCGATTCTTCGAGGTGGGTCAGAGCTGCATGATCACATCCTTTGGGAAGGATCCCAGAGCTGAATTCCATAATGACCTGGAGTGGGTGGACAGGGTGGATGCCCAGGGCTGGAAGCCAACAGAAGAACATTCGAGTCACTGGCACTCGGCCCCCTGTGCCAGTGCCAGGGACCCCAAGCCTGAGACCAGGCACAGAGAGTGCAAGCAGGGACCCAAGCATTGCTTTGGTGAAAGCTCCCCAAGTGATTCAAGTGCACAGCCAGGATGGAAACCACTCTACTGACAGCAAGCACCCCAGTGCAGCTGGCAAAATGGGGCAAGGCCAGGAAGAACCTGGTCAGTGTCCACAGTGAGCTAGTGACACATGCGCCTGCAGGCCATCTGCCCGTCCTCCAGGCAGGGGTCTGTGTGGACATCTTTAATCCATGTTGCCCCTTGCTAGGTGCTGCTCCTATGCCAGGAGGGGGGGCTGAAGCTGGCACTCAATGGGCAGGGCCTGGGCGCCATGAGCGTGGGCCAGGAGGTGCTGGAGAGACTGCGGGAGCTCCAGGTCAGAGGAAACGTCCAGCTGTACTGTGTCCACTGCTGAGGAGCTCAAAGTGGTCTGGCCAGAAGAGGAAGCCAGCCTGCACGAGGGCCTCGAAATGTGGTACCCACCTGCTACCACCATACAGACCTCATTCACCCCTGTGGCTGCATCCTGGTCTGCACCGTGTGAGACGGCTCCAACACTGCAAGTCCCCCACCCAGAGCTGGGGTTTGCTTCGGCTTCCTTCAGGGCCGCACTGTGCCCAGGGGCCAGGCTGTGGAGCCTAGCGAAGATTCTCAGAAGTACAGGGGCCTCAAAAACCTGGACATTTACTCCATTGCTACCCAGAAGCTCAGGAGAGACTGGCCCAGGCCAGCAGGGCACTTGCCTCCCCAGCACTCAGACTCCATCTTTGCCATCTGTCCTTCCCAGGCCCCAGTAGCAGCAGTTGCACTGGAGTTTGAGATCTCGTGAGTCCAGGCTGGGCCTAACACACTACTCACACCCATCCGTCAGCCGGCTTCTATCCGTGACACAGGCTGAAGCTGCATGTAGGGCTTCTCCAGAGCAAGTCGCAGGGCCACCATTACATAGTAACAGCAGGCGGGAGAGGCGGAGGGAGAGGGAGGCCTGCCCTTCCCTGCGGGGACAACAGCACAGGCACACAGCCAGTCTGCATTCCTCCACCGGCCACGCAGGCGTCAGGGGGCCCCTAGGTTACCGTGCAGCCCAGGTGTGTCATGGCCTGTGCCACTCCGGCTCATGTGGGTTCCCTCTGTGATGTCCACACAATGATGGAATTGCCAAACAACGCATTTCTAGATCTTATCCATCGTGGAGTGACACATAAGGGAGCACTCAGAGAAACTGAACCTATGTGATGGAATAGCTGGAATGAGTATTTTTGTAACTATGTTCTACAAGAAGAGAGCAATAGCCTTCGCTCATCCATTTACCAAGATTGATCTATCACAGGGAGAATCTTAGTAAATTCCCTGGAGCAGAGATTTCAAAGCAAACCCTCAGCATAGCCAAGGGAACCTGGGCATCAGTGAGAGTGGTGACCACCTGGAAACCAAGGCGCTGGGCTCTGGACAGGATCTGGGCCAAGGAGGAGCCAACACACACTGGCTGAGTCAGGAACTGCCGACCCAAGGTCAGAGCAAAGGGAAGGCTACAAGCAGCTCCGCCCTGGCGCCATTGCCGAGCTGGGAGCAAAGTCTGTGCTGCTGCTGCTGAGTGTGTACACACTTAGGACTGGTGTGCTGTACAGAAAAGAATTTAACAGACCAGACCTAAGGCAGCAGCTCTTAGAAATCCCTGCATAGAAGGCTGGCTTTGGCCTCCTGGAAACACGACTGGGCAGTTCCCACACTGACACAGAATTTGCCCTAAATGATAGAGTGACTCGCTGTGCCAAGGTCAGGGTGACAGTGTGGCCCATGCTGAGTGCCAGCCTTCCTTATGGGAGTCCAGCATCTCTGTAAATGCTAGGCAGAGAGCACCTACGCCACTCACCTTCAACAAAAACTCCAGGCTTCTGATGCAGGCGACACCTCTGCAACACACTCACACACGTCGTCATGACTCCCGAGGGAGGAGCTGGCAGGTCCTGTGTGTGACCATAGTGAGGACTCTCAGAGGCCTGCACCTGGCTTCCTCTGGACACTGCCCCTTGGACCTTTCCCTTTGCTGATTTTGCTTTGTATCCTTTGCCCTAATAAATCTTAGCTGTGAGTCTATTTGCTGGTCTGGAACTGGTCTCAGGCACCCTCAAAACGTGTCTTCTTGTAGATGGACTCTTGACATTAGGTGAAGTCCTTTATCCTTTTACTCTGAAGTTACCTTGGCCAATGTTAATGGAACCACTGGAGCGTTCTCTGATTTTGTTTGCATCTACATGCATCTTTTTCTATCCTTCTACTTTTAACCTCTCTACACCTGTACTTTTAACCTATTTATATCTATTAACCTTTCACAATGAGTCCCCAAGTTATGAACGAGTTCCATTCCAGGAGAACGTACATAAGTCAGGTTTGTTCATAAATCCAACAAAGTAAGTCTACTTACCTTCGACACAAACATATGACATAAAGCGCAAAAAACCAAACACATACACCAAAATAGTGTAAATAAACTAATTTTACCTTTACAGTCGAAAATGATGGTGCAGGGCAGCACAACCAGCATCTAGAGGGTTGTCTACATGGAGGAGGGAAGACGGGGCGGGGGGCATTCCTGCTTCCCACATGGCACACAGCAGCACGGCTGACAATGTCCAGCAGATTTTCACAGTTTGTTCACATCTACAGATGTTCGTAACACGAGGTCTGTTCATACCTGTGAAAGTTTGCAGCTCACATGTTTGTAAGTGGGAGACTCACTGTACATCTAACCCACCCGCTTGAATGCACTGTCATGTATGTAGCATGTAGTGAAGTCACACTTTCAGTTTCCAGTTTTAGTCAACATCACACTGGATGTTGCACCTAGAGCAGTTGGGTAAGAAAAAAGGCATCCAAATTAAAAAGGGAAAATTGAAACTATCTACTTGCAGATCACAAGATCTTATATATAAAAAACCCTAAATGAGCCACAGAAAAAGAAGCACTAATAAATAAAAACTGATAGAACTAATACATGCATTCAGTAAAGTAGTATACTACAAAACTCAAAAATCAGTATAGCGATCTATCAAAAAAATCAAGAAAATGACCCCATTAATGATAGCACTAAAAAGAATAAAATTCTTAGGAATAAATTCAACCAAGAAATTGAAAATCAGTACAATGAAAACTAAAAACACCAGTGAAAGAAATTTTAAAAGACACAAAGAATTAAAAACATATTTAATACTCACAGATTAGAAAAATATTGCTAAAATTCCCACTCCAGCCAAAGCAACATATAGATTAAATGCAACACCTGTCAAAATCCCAGCAGCACTAGGCATGGTGGCGCACGCCTGTAATCCCAGCACTCGGGAGGCTGAGGCAGGAGGACCATTGCAAGTTTGAGACCGGCCTTGGCTGCAAAGTGAGCTCAAGTTCAGCCTGAACTGCATAGCGAGACTCTGTCTCAAAAATACCAGAAAAAAAAAAATCCCAGTAGCATTCTTCCTTAAAACAGAAAAAAAAAAATGTTAAAACTTGTACAAACTACAAAACACCCTTCAGAGAGACAAAGCCCTCTTGACACCCTGAGGGGTACAAAAGTGGCCCTTCACACTGGCTGATTCCAAGCATACATGGTGAAGGGTTTCCCACAAGAACACCAACCAGACACAGCGGAAAAGAAATAGTTCATCGATAAATGGTGCTATCCACCTGCAAAGGAATGAATTGAACCCTTGTCATATGCCGTACACAAAAATCAACTTGAAATAAGTTAAAGACCTAAATGCAAGACCTGAAACTGTAAAGCACCTAGAAGAAAACATAAGGGGAAATGTGTTGATTTCTAAATCGTTGCTAAAATGTGCTTTGGCAAAAATTTTTCAGAAACCACAGTGAAAGCTCAGGTTTAATCCTGGATAGTTTCTTCACTTCATATTCTACATAAGCATTTATCTGTCCACTGATTGAAGAGTTTTTTTGTTTTGTTTTTGTGTTTGTTTTGTTCTGTTTTGTTTGTTTTTGAGACCGGGTCTTGCTCTATAGTCCAGGCTGGTCTTGAACTCACTATGTAACATAAACTGGTCTCAAACTTGAGACAATTCTCCTGCCTCAGCATCCCAAATGCTGGGATTACAGGCGTGTGCCACCATACCAGGCCAAGGTTTTTTTTTTTAAGTACAAATATATTTAGAATAAAAGCAATCCAACATTAAAAAATCAAAGCATAATATGTACAGCATAATAGATTTAGAAACTAGTAATACAGAGAGCTACAAAATGAAAGCTGAAAGCCTCTCTCTACCCTATCAACTGCTGCCTTTCCCTAGGAATAACCATTACTGTGTTGACTGAAGATTCCTTCTACAAATAAAAGGGTGTGCATATGTGTAGCAAATCATATTATACGAAAAATGAATAAATAGTGTTCAAATTTAAATGTCAAAGGAGAGCAATGCAAAACAATCATAATAAAATTAATTCACAATATCAAAGTTGCCTGTAAATCAAGAAAGTACAGATACATTGTGTTTGGATCTAGGAGGTTCCGTGCTCAGCGGTGGAGCTTCCGCAGCTGAGCGGCAGTTGGGAGGTGGGGCCTGCTGGGAAGAGGGTGAGGTGTGAACTAAAAAGTGCACAGTCCCTCCCTGGCTCCACCCTGCTCACTCTACTTCCTGGTAGCCGTGGTTCAACAGCTGTCCTCCTGCACTCCTGTGCCATGGCATTTCTGCCTTGAAGCCAGCCAGCCATGGCCTGAACTCCTGAAACCCTGAGCCAAGTTAGAGCTCTCCTTTAGATTGTGGGAATTGTGTCTCAGCAATGAGGAGAGTGACTGAGACAAGATAACTCATTCTGAGTGGGCGTGGATATAAAGATTCGTTTAGTAGAAAAATAAGGTACAAATGCAGTGAACATAAACAGATGCTTAATTTAGAAGTAGTCGAAGAAATGCAACTGGAAAAAGGGGGCCCCATTGTTTACCACTTTACAAGAATTAATGATGTTGGGGACCTTGTCTTTCTCATAGAAAAGCCCTCTTTTCCTACTTCCACATCCCTTCCCACTCCCTGCCTACTCCAGGGTGGGCTAGATGCAGCTGCACCTGATCTCCATAGGGCTGCTTTAATCTGCTGGTTAAAATAAAATATTCCCAAAACTTACGTGTGAAATTTTTGCATTATAACACTATTAAAATCACTAGACTAGGGGCTGGGGATTTAGCTCAGAGGCAAAGCGCCTGCCTGGCAAGCACAAGGTCATGAGTTCGGTTCCCGGTACCAGAGAAAAACCCAAAAAAAAAAAAAAAAATCACTAGACTAATATTAACCCTTTAATTGCTTTGTCTTTAAAGTATGTGAATAAATAATGTTTCAAAATGTTGTTTTCTCTCTAATTGTGTTTTCCCTCTATTGCAGGTGTGGATAGAATTAATTCTCAACCAATGAAAAGGCAAATTAGATGTAATCATTTCTATTTGTTTTTCTCTCAGCATTGGTTTTCAAGTTGCTTGAGACATCTGGATATGTGCTATGTGAGGTTCATTTCAGACAATTTTGGTGAAGATCTAGTTAAATGATCTCGAAATGAATTTGCAAAAGTACTGTCATTATCAGTCTCTTTATTAACATGTATTTCAACATCAATTTCTCCAGTGCTTTCTGTACTCGACCAGCAGTCAATTAAGTGTACTAGTTAAACAATGTACAATTAGAAATAAACAAATTAAAATTCCAAACAATCCAAATCATCACCACTGCGGGCAGTTCCACCCGGTGAGAAACCCGTGTGACCCTGAGCACTCATCTGATCTTGATGAACTGCTCTGCTTTCTCCACATGAGCTTTTTGTTTCATTCTAAAGAAACTAATATTTTCCAATTATGTGATTAACTTGGAAAGGGGAGAAATGAAACAGGTTTCCAAATTTAGACAGGACATGGAGCTGGTCTGTGCTACTGCCATCTTTCCCCAAGTGTAGACGTCACAGAGGAGGCTCCTGGGTGAACTGCACCAGACCCTCTGGGCAGCTTTGAGGAGGCACAGACGTCAGGATCACGGCATGTGGAAGGACAGCAGCCACACAGGAATCAGCCATGCCCACGAAGACATCCAAGCACGTGTTCCTTGGGGCGATCTTGCTCCTGACACCTTTGTCTTCTATTAAAGTGAGAGTCACATCACAGAAGATTAAATATGTATGATTCCGTGGCATGTAGTTCATTCATAATAATTTGTAGCCATTTCTTCCGCTTCCAAAACACTTCACCATCCCGAAAGGATTGCACCCCATTTCCTCTCCCTCGGTCATGAACCTGTCCTCTGAGTCTACGAATTTATCTGCTGCAGGTATCTCACATGAATGGAATCATACAGTATGTGAACTTTGTGTATGGCTTCTATCACTCAGCAAAATGTTTTCAGGGTTAATCCGTGTTGCAGTGCTGATACTCTTTCTGTTTCTATTTTGTTGTGTTTTGCTGCCTGCATAAAAATCTACTACATGGATATACCACATTTTATTTATGTGTTCACCCACTGATAGATACTTGGATTGTTGCTACCCTTTAGCTACTGTAAATAGTACTTTTATGAACATTTCTGTAGGTCTTTTAAAAAACATGGTGGGCTGGCTGCACATGGTAGCACACACCTGTAATCCCAGCACTCGGGAGGCTGAGGCAGGAGGATCGTTGCAAGTTCAAGACCAGCCTGGGCTACAAAGTGAGCTCAAGGCCAGATTGAACAGCATAGTGAGACCCTGTCTCAAAAAGACAAAAAAAAAAAACCATGATGGGACAAAGAAATATATAAAGACCTAATGATTTCATGTAAAGAAGAAAAACTATCTTTATTCATTTTCAGCATGAAATATATTAGAAAAATCTATAGAAAAACTGCCAGAACTTGTAAGTAAATTTACTACACTCTTTTTTTGGTTGGTTGGTTGGTTGGTTGATTTGTTCAGACAGGGTCTTGCTATGCAGTTCATGCTGGCTCTGAACTCACTTTTGTAGCCCAGGCTGGCCACAAACTCACAGCAATCCTCCTGCTTCAGCCTCTGAGTGCTGGGATTACAAGGGTACAGGGCTCCAGCTTAATTTACTACACTCTTATGTAACTACTAAAGAGAAAATAGTAATGAAA
The DNA here is from genome assembly GCF_000276665.1 of Chinchilla lanigera. Taxonomy (NCBI): domain Eukaryota; kingdom Metazoa; phylum Chordata; class Mammalia; order Rodentia; family Chinchillidae; genus Chinchilla; species Chinchilla lanigera. The sequence continues at coordinate 262,532 of NW_004955599.1, forward strand.
ACTAACAACTATTGAGGGCCAAATAATAATGGCAGAACTACGTACCTGCATTAGGATCCAGACTCCGTGAGGGTGAGGATTTTTGCCTGTTTTTACTTCTGTGTCTTAAAAGCATGGACCTGTATCACACTAGTAGGTTCTCGATAAATATCCCTTGAACACGTGAATATGAAGCTCAGGCTAAGCAATGCTCAGAAATGTGCCACGCCCACAACTTATGAGAAAACAAGAGGACAGAGAAAGGAAAATAAGCTTCCAACTGAAGAAAAAATAACAATGTTGTAATGGTTTTTCTGATGATTGCCATCATCTTCTCTGTGACTATGGTGGTTCAGTTAGGGCCTTCTGTACACAAGCCTAACAGGCACACCAGCCGAGTGCTTGTCCTTTCCAAATACACAGGGAGAAGGCAGACGGAATGGAGACAGAGTAGACATTAATTTCCCAAAGGCAGGAACAATATGGGTAATCACAAGCCTGGTCTCTAAATAAATAGACCTTCAGTAAGCATGATCAAGATAAAGCAGAGAACCCAAATAAAATCAAAATTTAAATGAAAAATATAACTACAGAGTGAAGAGATATATAGAATATGCAATTATAAATAAGTAGGAGATGTTAAAAATTGAAAAAGAATAGGAAAAAAGAAAAAAGATATGGTATACAATTTATACACCTTAAACTTATATGAAGTAGGCAGTTTCAGAGAAAAATATAAATTACCCTGGCATAGATGGTGGTGCATGCCTATAAACCCAGAGCTAGGGAGGCTGGACGGGAGGATTGCTACGAGTTCAGGGCCAGCCTGGACTACAGAGTGAGCTCAGTGCCAGCCTGAACTGCATAGTGAAACCCTGTCTCAAAAAGAAAATAAATAAATAAATAAATAACCCAAATATGCATAAAAGATAGAAAACCTGAGTAGATCAAAACTAAGAAAAAAATAATAAAAATTTTATTCCCCTCAAAAATGTATATTTAAGAATTCTTATTATTTCATGTATTATAAGCCCACATTAATTTTATAATGTGATTCAGCCTTACAAATATAATTTTTTAGCCAGCCATGGTGGCACACACCTGTAATCCCAGCACGGAGGCTGAGGCAGGAGGATCGCTGTGAGTCCGAGGCTAGCCTGGGCTACATAGTTAGTTCAGGGGAAGCCTGAACTATACAGTGAGACCCTGTCTGAAAAAAAAAAAAAAAAAGGACAAAAATATATATATAATTGTTAAAACTATATTTCTCTGAATAGCTAACAGGCCAAGAAGTCATTCCCAGACCAGGGATACAGCTCGGTGGCCCTGTGCCTGGCTGGCAAGCACAAGGTCTTGAGTTCCATTCCCAGTACCAAAAAAAAAAAAAAAAAAAAAAAAACGTAATTCCCAGGACAAATTTGAGAAACCATCTAATTCATTTTATGAGGTCGCCTCAATCACAAAATACAAACCAGACAATAGGGTGCAGAACTTCAGGTCTCCCCATGTGGGGCTCCAGGATGCTTGCAACGTAAGACTCGGCTTCTCCCTTTCTTGGCGTTCTTCCCCTGGGGTTGGTGCCATCCCCACCAGGAGTCATCTTTGTAATTACGTATCCGCCAGCGTCTTCTGGAGGGGCACGCTGTCTGGGTCCTAATCAGATTCATTCGGTCCCCACCAATCGTCCAAACACTGTAGCTGGAGAAGTGTGAAGATCTGGATCTCTAAGCCAGTTGTGGCGCTTGCATATGAGAAGCCCATGGCCCAAGAAAGGAAACAGTGACATCCAGAGGAGATGGGGGGGCAGGGTCCAGAAGCCTGAGGAAAGCAAAGTGACCAAAACCCAGCTGGTTCACTCTAGACTCCACGTGGTCTGTGTGCATCTCATACCTCCCAACACGACACAAAGGCAACACTTCTCAGTTACAGAGCAGAATTTTATACCAATCAATGCAAAGTCACCTTGAACTGATACAGGAGGTAGGGCGTGGCAAAGCTGGCTGGGGCAATAGCAGGACCTGTCAATTACAAGACTCCAGAACAGCGCCAAAGAATTCCCAGTACATGGCACATCTCTCTCCCATGAGATGTGAATGGCATGAAAGAGACCAGACCCTACAGGAGCCGCTATGGTGACTCCACATGGCCTCCACCCTGCGTCTTCTGGATGCAGAGTGCACTTTTATTTTCATTTCTGTCCTTCTCTCTCTTTGACCCAAATTTACTAGTTCTTCCCTTACCCCTTTATCCCTTACCTTTCAAATAAACGTTTGGCATTGTTTTTAGCTTGTCTTGTCCAATTCTTTGTTCAAGGCAAGTAGAATACTTTTATTTGGCAAACTGGGCCGGGTATGGTGGTGCACACCTGTAATCCCAGCCCTCGGGAGGCTGAGGCAGGAGGATCGTTGCAAGCTCAAGACCAGCCTGGGCTACAAAGTGAGCTCGTGGCCGACCTGAACTACACAGCGAGACCCTGTTTCAAAAACACAAAATAATAATAATAATAATAATAATAATTGGAAAACCATTCCTAAAGGAACTACCCGACAACACAACCTAACTACAATTACATCAGCGTGGAGGCAACTTCAGGACAGTACTTTCAATATGAAGGATTAAGAAAATCCCTTTGAAAAATTGAAAAAGCCCTTTAATATTTTGAAAACTTGACTTCCTTGTGAGCATAACACAAAAGATAAACACTGAGTTCCCACCCTTAAAAATGAAATATTTTTCCAGCTTGGTCCCCGAGAGGAGCCCAGCGGTAGCAGCACTTTTGCCCCCACAGATGTTCACCTCACCCTCAAATCCAAGTTTGAACATGATACTGTTTTCCACAAAAAGAAACAAGCACTTATTGGAGGAAGTTTACATTGAGGTTAAAAACAGGAAAGATCCAAGATAAGCCAGAAAGAAATGATGCTGGCAAAATAGACCAGTGCTTCAGGGACCAAAACGCTGGTTTAAAGGAGTTTCCTTTAGCAGTTCTGAAATATTTTCATTTCAAGGAGAAGCCTAAGACTGGAGGAAATTGAAACAATGCAGGGAAAGGATGGTTGCACGAAAAAAAGTGGATTGTGTAAAATTCAAAGAATTCATATTCAAAAGAGAAAAGCTCAACTGCAAGAAAAATAGCCTCTTTAATAAATGGTCCTGAAAAAACTGGCTTTCAAAATGCCAAAGATTAAAATTAGACCTGTACCTTTCATGATACACTAAACTAAAATTGTAATGGGTCAAATATCTAAATATTAAAACAGGAACCTTAAATCTGCCTGAAGATAGCATAGGTAGAACTCTTGAAGACACTGATGTAGGCAAAGATTTTATGAACAAAACCCCAGTTGCACAGGAAGTATCACAGAATCAGCAACTGGGATCTCATCTTATTAAAAGGTTTTGGACAGTAAGAAAAAGTTTTGGGCAGGACTCACCAACAGAGTGAAAAGACACCCCAAGGGGTGGGAAAAAAACTTTTGCCAGCCCTTCCTCAGACAAAGGATTACTATCCACAATATACAAAAAACTCAAAAAAAATCAGATCCCCCAAATTTAAAGACCCCATCCAAAAATGGGCATCTGAGATGACTACTACATACTTCTCAGATGAAGAAGTACAAACAGCAACTAAATATATAGAAAAATACTCGATATGATGGTCATTTGAGAGATACAAATTAAAACAACACTGAGTCTGGTGGACTGACAACTGGTGATCAACTTGTGACACTCTGCTGAACTGAATCAGTGTAGTACTGCGTGTGGAGGGCTCGCCTGAGGAGTGTTGCCAACAAAATAAGAAGGAGAACTTGAGAAGAAGAAGAGGTGATGTTCAGGTGCTGTTGGTTCTCCTGGAGGAGCTTGTCATGCTGGCTTTCCTGGTACGAGTTCAGCTGTTCTCATCAGAGGAGGAGGACCACGCTGTTCTGAGGATGGCTGCGGTTCTCTTTGGGGAGCTCTGCTGCTTACCTTGAGTGTCACTTTCTGGCGCAGTGCAGATCCCTCAGCTGCTGACACAGATCCTTCATCCCGCTGGTACAGACTCTCTAGCTTCCACCACTGACCTTCGGGCCTTCCCAGCATAGATCCTTGACACAGACTTGCATGAGACATTGTCGTGGGCTCTAGGCCTTCAGTTGGACTCGTAGGGGGCATTGTTACGGGTTCTAGGTCTTCAGCGGAACTCATGCAGGACATTGCTGTGAGATCCAGGCCCTCAGCTGAATTCTTTAGGTCTTTAGTGTGTGGACAGATCTCCTGCACTATTTGTATTTGACCCTTGAGGTGACTATTATAAAATAATCGTATAAATTGTGTATCCTGCATTGTTTCCCTTTCAGTCCCTGGCTGCAGCACTGAGATTCCATCTCATCCCAGAAAGAATGGCTATCATCAAGAAATCAACCAATAACATATGCTGGAGGGGCTGTGGGGAAAAGGGAATGCTTCTTCACTGTTAGTGGGTGTATAGAAGGGTGCAACCACTGTGGAAATCAGTGTGGAGACTCCTCAAAAAACTAGGACTAGAGATTCCATTTGACCTAGCTATTCCCCTTCTGAGTATCTTCCAAAAAAATTATTTTTTTTTTTTTTGGGTACCGGGAATCAAACTCATGACCTCAAGCTTGCCAGGCAGGCACTTATGCCACTGAGCTATATTCCCAGCCCTCTTCCAAAAAAATTAAAACATCATACCACCATGATATGTGCACTCCCATGTTTATAGAAGAACAGTTTGTAATAGCCAAATCTTGGAAACAGCCTAAATGCCCAACAACTGGTGAACAGATAAAGATGTGGGTTTCTTTATACAATGGAGTACTACTCTGCCATCAAGAAGGATAAGCTCAAAACATTTCTAGGTAAATGGACATACCTTGAGACCATACTCTTAACTGAAATAAATTGAACACAGGTGTAAATATTGCATGTTTCCCATAAGTGTAAATAAGGGCCAAAATGTATAATAGGCATTGTGAAATAGGAAGAAAATGTCCAAATGGGGAGGGGAACAAGAAGGGAAGAAGGGAAAAGGAAAGAAGGGAAAAGTTTTAAAAAATGAAAGTAGAAGAAAAAAGTGGAAGCAAAGGTTTTACAAGTGGAAAGGAGACACAGGATTGAAGGAAGGGGAGGGGTATGAGAAAAGAAAGAAACATTATATCATGTACAGGTACAAATTCTCTATGATGAATGTGATCATTATGTATATCTAAAATACACCAAAAATTCTGACTGGAAAAAGAGAGAAAAGTTCATACAAAGGTCCAAAAAAGAGTAAGGATACTCAAAAAAGTGAATGATTCATTTTTCTTGACTTAATAAAATAATGCTTACATATTTGAGCTTTTATTTCTTCTAGTATATGTCTGTCAATAAGAAATTAATGTGCATTTATTTCCCTTGTGAGTATAGAGAAGCGTGTGGGCCAAAGAGCCCAGAAAGCACAGGATCGGCACTAAGCAGCGGACTGAGAGCCCACGGCCTGTGACGGCCCAGCAGCTCGGAGCCCAGCGGGAGCCAGCGCTGTGGGCCACACAAGCGGTGTGGAGAAGGCGTGTGTGGGTGATATAGGGGACAGAAGGGGGCCCGAGTGGGTTGCCCAGGACCTTGTCTTTCCTAGGGATTTTTATAGAGCAAATCCACTAGGTGAGGCAGGTCCAAGATGGGAAACATGGGAACTCACATGGGGGGTATGAGGTGGGACAAAGCTATGGTCAGCCAATAAGATTATAAGCATAATTGATCAGGTAAAACTGATTAAATCCAGACCGAATGGGGAACAGTCACCAAGCAAGCGGACCTGAGTACAGTACAGGCCTTTCCTTACAGAGTTGGATTAGTGACTCTTCCCGGCTTTTTCAAGGTGATGGCTACCTATCCAGAATATCAATCCCTGATGTCCATCCCTAGGGAAGTATGTGGGCTCATCTGTTTAATCTTGTCTCTTGAGATCTGGCCCACAGCGGAGGTGCCTGTCTCCCCGCCTGCAAGGTGTCCCTCCTTCTGCACTGGCTCCTTCGAGGGCCTGGCCCTATCTGACTGCCTGTAATACTTCTAATATTTCCATCTACTCAGTTGCCTACAACATGGGGACGTGGGCTGCAGAAGAGGTGCTGCGCTGAGCTGGGCATGGTTCAGACAGAGGCAAACTTCAGCCCCATGTTCTGGGGAACAGCAGAGCTCCTCATGAAGCGGATTCTCCCTGCTGTACGCAGTGGCCACGTTCGCAAGTTTCAGGACGCTAAACAGAACACTGCATTTGCCTGTGTATGGAGAAACCAGGGGGAAAACACTTAAAACTGCACATAGTAAGAGACACTGTCGCATGAGTAAACCAAACCGAGCAACACCCTCCAGCTGCTTCCCTGGTGTTCAAAGCTCTGCACAGCCTAGCTTCAGGGAACCTGCAGGTAACTACTGTGTAACTTATTTCTTACTAATTATTGCCTCATCCTTCGCCTAGATACAGGAAAATAGAAGCTCCCAGCCTGAACGATATCTGGGACAAGTTCGTGTTCTCTAAAATTGAAGAATGAATTTTAGGAACAACGGAGGTTAAGAGTAGAATGTATTTATTGAGGGAAAGAAAGCTTCTGCCGAAGAGAGGGACAGAAGGAGGCCCAAGCGGGTTGCCAAGGACCTTGCCCTTCCCAAGGACTTCATAGAGCAAAACCCTGAGGTGAGACGGGTCCAAGGTCGGGGAAAATGGGAAATCATAAGGTGGGAGTGAGGTGGGACAAAACTATGGTCAGCCAATAAGATTACAAGTATAATTTTTCAGGTAAAATTGAGTAAACTGGGATCAAATTGGGAAGCGAGTCACATAGCAAATGGGCATGAGAACAGAACACGGGCTTTTCCTGTAGGGGGTTGGGCTAGTGACTCTTTCTGGCTTTTTGAAGGTGGTTGTTACCTATTTAGAATATCAATCCCTGTTTTTCAGCCAGTACCATGTTGATTTTTATTACAGTAGCTTTGTATTATAATTTCAGGTCAGGGATTGTGGTTCCACCTGACTTGTCTTTGTTGCGCAGGATTGCTTTTGCTGTTCTGGGTCTCTTCTGGTTCCAGATGAATTTAAGGAATGTTTTCTCTAGATCTGTGAGGTATGCT